>NC_064415.1:14547500-14847500 GCF_023375975.1 Astyanax mexicanus | reverse complement strand
ATGAGCCTGGTGCTTTTCAGAGATGCTATTGAGCACGGTCAGCTCACAGCTGTGACACATTTTCCATCATCCAGAACACAAATGCACACGTATTCTGCAGTCCAGTACATGCTTGCAGTGCAGCATCTTTTTAATTTTCACTCAGATTTTAACATTAAAAAATGTGCTTTATATTTTATAATACAGTATAACAGACCTCACTTATCATTACCTTCCGCTTGATTTGATACTGCCTTGAATATGTATAAAACAATGTAAATCTCACTGATCACATACTTTTATACATTCTTTACTTTGGCATGAATGTTAAACTGTACGTCCACTAAAGGGAAGCTCAGAATTTCTCATTTTTTACATTTATAACAGCAATAGACATATGGTAATGGTGGAAATGGCAGTGTAACCAAAGTTGTAAGGTTTTTTTTAAGCGTATTAATTTAGTGCTAGTATAAAAAGTAAAGCACTGGATATGATGGCTGGTTAAACAGTGCATTTCTTTAATCATTTTGTTTCTAAGCAGCCATAATTGAAGAGTAAAGATATGGAGCCCTATCGTACACCCTGTGCAAGGCATGTTTCAATGCTTATTTCTATCTTACACCCCCTCAACAGTCTATTTTCACTCCTTTTCACTGCCTACACTGTTAAAATAGCATCAGAGTTTAGGAATAAATCTACGCTGATGGGCGTGGTGGTCTGGAAAATTTCTGGCTTGTTTCTATTTTGACGGCAGAAAACACAGGTGCTCCACTGACTGAAATGAACCTAGACAGTCTATAATCCATTCAGTCTGTACAGTCTATAGTCCATTCCTATAGGTGCCCCTAGTGCGTGTACACACCCACTCGTTAACCACACAGATGCAAAAAGGAATATCCCTCAACAGTATACAGAATAAAGAATAAAATAACATTTCTGTTCCCTTAAATAAGCTTCTGTAGTATCTTTAGAGCATGCACGCGCAGATCAGTATCCTCTGCTGTGACGCATAAAGCATTGCACTGTTAAGATACGAACATGCCAAAGTCAGAGCTCACCTGTCTCTTAAAGGGAAAGGCAAGTGGCACACTGATTGGTTTATTTCACGTTATGCCCAAAACACAACCATGATTAATTAAGAAACTTTTTTTACATTTAAAGCAAGTCCTCACAAAACCAAAGACACAAGTGCCTGAAAGAAAAGTGACTCACAGTCAAAAAAACTAGTTCCATGTTAACTGCTTTGTTACCTTCTGAGAATGCTCCTCACTGTGTCAGGATGTGAATAATATACTATAATATAATATAATACTATACTATAATGGTGCCTAAAGAATATGCACTGCTGGAACACTGCTGTAAAAACAAAGGATTAGAGCTAGTTCCAGTCTTCATTAAAATACGCATGAATAGACCCCCTACTACTGATCAATGAAACACAGTCCCCAACCTACAAGCAAGAACCTGAACCTTAGCTATGTTATGAATTACATTAAAAGTATAACAATATGGAGCCAAACTACACTGCAGCTTCCTCACAGCAGTGCAAAATAATCTTAGAATCCCCTGCTACTATGAGTAATTACTCCTCCCCTCTATAGCGAATGCAATTACATTACTAAACCCATAGGAGGGTAAACAATTATGCATCCTCTCCCACAACACACACACACACACACTCAAATTATTGTGCCACTGAATCAAGCTGTATATCAGACACTACAATATAACATTCGACACATCGCATACTCAGCTCAGTGCGTACAATTAGCATACAATTAAACAAATCACATGCACTTAACATATTGACACAACACTTTAATATGCGGCACTGATTGATTAGGAAATTAGTCACAGTGTATGTTAACGAGTTCTTGTGTTTTTGTACTAATTATTTGTGCTAGCATGTTTTCGGACAAATGTGTGGCCATATGTGTATTAATGTCTCTTTTCTCCTTCAGTGACGCGGGTGGTGCGTGTGATCAGTCAGCCGAGGGGCAATATGCTTTTGGTGGGGATTGGAGGTTCCGGTAGGCAGAGTCTCTCCAGACTGGCAGCCTACATCTGTGAATACATGGTTTTTCAGGTGGAAGTTACCAAGCAGTACCGCAAGCAGGAGTTTAGAGAGGGTACGTTTCAGTCTTTTATCCAATATGAGTGAAGAAAAAGGTGGTGGAAAAAATGTATTTTCAGCATAACACCCAGCTCTAGTACAGAGACAAATAACAACTCCTATACACAATTGTACACTTTATTACTTTAATACAGAGTACATACAGTTGTATTTACCTAGTAATTCTGTTGTGTGTATGGTGTTAGGGTTAAGGTTTCATGCTACTTAGACAAAAGATGATTACTAGTCTTTGTTACTTACTGATTAATTACTATACTATACTAGTGTATACTTTTAATTACCTTACAGTAGCACAATACACTTTAATTGATTTTTTTAATTAATGTATTACTATTTATTATTTAGAGAATGAGTTCTATTTACTGCATTGTCCATTAAAAACAAACAAGTAAGTAGCATAATAAAAAATGGCAATACAATGCAATAACATTCTCCAGATGAATGGCATACATATAAAAATATGTGATAATGTAATAATTAAATAAATTGTGCTGCAATGAGTTTTCTGTGCATAATTTATGACTTATTTTCACTTATAAAAGCAATAAAACATCAAACAAATCCAGCCCACTGTGTTACCTAAGAGTGTACATCACACATCTCACACATCTGTATTTTTTTTTTTTTGACGAGTTGCGCCACAATGTTTTTGCTCATGCTTTGGTTGCAAGTTTGTGAAGATAATTCATATATAATAAATAGGCTAAATATCTTCCTGCACTATGCAGTTTCTTTCTTGTTTTGTTTTCCTGAATATACATTTTTGCATAACTTTCAGAGCTGATTAAGGTTCCTTTGTCATTTTTTTAACACATCAGTGTAATTGCTGTTCCTCATACAGACATTAAGAAGCTGTATAGGCTGACTGGAGTGGACAACAAGCCCACTGTCTTCCTGTTTAATGACACTCAGATCATAGACGAGTCCTTCTTGGAGGACATCAACAACATCCTCAGCTCAGGAGAGGTGCCCAACCTGTACAAGTCGGATGAGTTCGAGGAGGTTTGTCTGCTACTGATTAGATGTACATAAGTGTATGTGTGTGTGTGTGTGAGTGTGTGTGTGTATGAACGAGTAAGAGAGAGATCATTAACAGTCTTGTTATATTTCATGTGGGCAGGTCCAGAGTGCTCTCTCTGACTCCGCCAGGAAGGAAAATGTTCTTGAGACTGCAGACGCCATGTTTAACTACCTGATTGAGCGTGTGAGAAACAACCTCCACATAGTGCTGTGCATGAGTCCCGTAGGAGAGCCTTTCAGGTACTTACCTCTCACCAACACCTAACTAATGTATTCAGGCAATACTTTAACCCATTAAAATGCCTTGTCCTGTATACGGGCTGCAAGTGTATGTGATACAAAATCCTTTTTTCTGCAGTAAAGTAACTTATTTACATTCTAACAATTTGAGAGTTTGAAAGGACATTTGGAGAATCTGCCTGTTTTCTCTCTACTCCACTTAATAATTCCAGATCAGTAACAGGAATCAAACTCAAAATCTGTATGTTTGAAAATAGATGTAAAAACTATACAACCATAACCAAATTAAAGGTTTGGAGGACATGAACTGTTTGATTTGTATTCAGGAAAATATGGATTTTAAAATGAAGTTTAAGAAATTTTATGATTTTATGATTATATCTTATTAGCAGATTTACCTAAATATCTACAATAGCTTGAATAGAAATCCTCAATATTTAGTGGTGTAATGTCAAGCAGACAATTGACAAAAATCCTGGTCTGTTAAGGGGTTAAACTACAAAATAGACCGAAATCATTATGTACATTGCTCTGTAAAAGTGTAATATATGTGTAGTCATTTTATTATTTTATTAAATTACCGTTATACCAGTGACATAAAATACTCAAAAAATCATAATAATATTGTTTATTGCAATTATTATCATCAAAATTACCGTGATATTATCGTGATATCGTCAAAAAAACTGGTTGTCGGGCTTCGAGTGGTCCAGCGGACTAAGGCACTGCTACTATGATCAGGAGATCGCTGGTTTGAATCCTGTTCATTGCAGCTTGCCTTCAGCTGCTGGAGCCCTGAGAGAGCACAATTGGCCTTGCTCTCTCTCTGGGTTGGTAGATGACGCTCTTTCCCCTCATCACTCCAAAGGGTGATGTCAATCAGCACAAGGCTGCGTCTGTGAGCTGATGTATCAGAACCGTGTCGCTGCGCTTTTCCCAGAGTGCGCTGTGATGCTATTCGGCAATGCTGCATCAGCAACAGTTTGAAAAGAGGCGGAGTCTGACTTCACATGTATCGGAGGAGGCATGAGCTAGTCTTCACCCTCCTGCTGTTGGGGCATCACTAGTAATAAAGAGAAAACTAATGTGAATGGGTTGGGTAATTTGCCTTGTATATTGAGGAAAAATGTGATTAAAAATTAGAAATGCATTTTTTTAAATGCTTGTCGTAACATGCCTACAATTCACTGCAGCCAGATTGGAACCAGAAATTTCACTTTTTATCAAATGTTTGAGATATTTTTTTTTAGGATGTTTCGATATAAATAAGTATGCCAAACTAAAGTTACTATAAACATATTAATAATAAACAGTGTTATCTTAAGGAGATGTTTCTTTGTGGTGCAGCTTGCTAATGGCCATTTTTCACCAAAATGCTATTGTGCTAGGAGCGGAATGTGCTACAAGCATTTAGGCTCCAATATTAATCAATGTAGTCTTTCCCACTGGGTGAGCACGGCATGCAGCACACTGCAGTTACGCACAACTGAAGCTCAGAAACACTATGCGGTTCCATTCGTGATGTGTACAGCACACAACGTTCTAGCAGTTTTTAGCAGCATAGACATAAAAAAATCAGTATTGGAATGTACTGATTATATTGACTAATAAACATATCAACAGACAGCTAGAATACAATGTTGCAATTCTAAACTCATAGTGTTCTAACAATGTTTATTTAATGTTTATACAATGTTTATTTTCCTTGTTTCTTTTGTGTAGAGGATGCCAAAAGATGCTCTGCTCCAATAAACTAAGAATTGTAACTCAAAAAACAGCACCATTAACTAAGAAAACGCATTGTTAACAGAGATCTCATTTGTGTTGCTTTTGGTGTGAAATAATAAGCACCACAGAATGTTCTGGGCAGAGCACTCCTGCCTCTTGTTGTTTGGGTGTGAAATGGGATTAATCACTGGCCATGTCCTGGCAAAATCAGTGGTTTAACTTAAGTGCAAAAGAACAGTCAGTAGGAGGTCATCTGTTTTGGTGATGAAAAGGAACTAGCTGTTGATTTTCTCATCCAACAACATAAAGCTGTCCAGTGCCTATATTTTATCTGTATTTCAAATGAATGTGGTGACGCTTCAGGACAGTTTAGGCACATTCTAATCTTCACGACCCAACTCATAGTGGAACAATAATTGGAAATGCAAAGCTGGTGAGAAATAATGAGTGTAAATATTTATAATATTATGTATAATAAAACCACCTAAGGTGGTTTGTAAATCATTCTTGTGGCCAGATCTTCAGCATGTGCTTTTAACAGTAGTTTGGATATTAAGGGCATTTTTACACTAGCCTTTTTTCTGGACCAAGAGCTTTTTTTTAACAGGTTTGCTTTTGACCATTGAAGCAATACAGGGGACCAATCTTGGGTCCTTTTGAAATCGGTGGTCTGGGGTTTGCTTCAAAAGGACTTGGGTGCAGGTGTGGATTAAAATCTTGTTCGTTGATAAAGGTTGCTTGCTTGGAGGAGTTCCTGCATAGTAAAAAAAGCCACAAATCCCAAAAACAGTGTGTTTATATCTAAGAAATTAATAAAAATTTAAAAAACAGCAAACGGTCATAGCTTTTGTGAAAATGTATACAAAGAGCTTGTGTGGAAACAAAACCAGCAACAATGAGATTCTCCTCCAAACGAGCCAAGAATTGGTAATATACAGACAATATTTTTGTGACAAGTGTGAAAACATCTTTTCACACTTTTTCCTGACCCGGGACTGGTTGCTCTGTAAATTCAGTATGTTTGATCAAGTGTGAAAGATGTAGAGTACCAGTTACTTAAATCAGTGGTCTAAGGTTTGCTTTAAGCGGACTCTGTTCCAGTGTTCAATCTTACACCCAAGATAACACCTCACAACAAAGGTGTGGCCATTCCCAAACTGTCCCCTGAGGTAACACCTCATGCTCATGTACACTCAGTACATACTGAAAGGATTTTTGTCTGTGTAAATGTGGAAATATCAGTGAGACAGTTACACTTTTAGCAGGGGGTTATGTGCTTTTGACAGTGGTGCTCTTTATAAGCTTTATGACCACAGGAACCTGGTTTTCAACACTGGTTGAAAAGACCAGGTCCTGTCACAATGTGCTAATTAGCCTAGCACTTACTGCACAGCATCTAGCACATCACAGAGCCCCACCTGTGATGATGATAACAGTAAAAAACGTTTTGAGCTGTTGGGAGTTTGGTCATGGCTGTAGCTCTCTCATGGAAAGCTAAATTTAGAGAGAGAGAGAGAGAGAGAGACTTTGGAGAGAGCCCTGTGGCCATGTTATTATTTCATTTGTTCTAGGATTTCACAGCACAAAAAAACTCACTCGCTCTGACCGGTTCCTCAGAGACGGCTAGACCTAGCCTTTCAAAAATGAGAGCAATTTTACTGAGCCAGGCATAGAACAACTTCTAGCTCACCTGTCACCCTGAGATCTTCATCAGTAGTCAGTGTGAGTGCCATGACCTTCTTTTCTGATCTTCTCACTACTGACTGTCTTAACCTGGAGTTTATCATCATCAACGGCTCGCATTTTCTCTCGCGCTCACTCACTCACTCACTCACTGCCTCGCTTTCTCTCGCTCTGATGATGCATCTGATAGTTGAGTAGCATACAAATTGTTCTCTAATCAGCCTTTTGCATCCCTTGTCAGTGGAACGAGGTGCTGTGTGTCAGGTGACCCTTGGGCCATACCTAATTAATGCATCTGAATCAAGCTGTGGGCGCACTCTGATTGGCCTTACTTGTAATTGGTGGATTTATTGTCATGGTGGCGCTTTAATGGCCACCATTGGCCCAAAGGGAAGCGTAATTGTCCCTGACAAATCAGCATACGCCCACCTGATGACCTGTGAGTGGAGCTGTGGAGCTCATGGGTAGCTACGTTATGTGTGTGTGTGTGTGTGTGTGTGTGAGAGAGAGAGAGAGAGAGAGAGAGAGAGTGTGTGTGTGTGTGTGTGTGTGTGTGAGTGAGTGAGTGAAAGAAGATGAGTTAAAAAGAGCTAGCCTGACAGCTGTATTAAAAATCATCTCTGACATCTCAGCTTACGTACTGTGGCACTTCTCATCAGCACTGGATACAGTATGCATAGTCTACAGTGTTATGCCCCAGTTTCAGGAGTTTTACTCTACCTTTTTACTCTATGTGTGTGTGTGTGTGTATGTGTGTGTATGTGTGTGTGTGTGTGTGTGTAGGAATCGTATTCGTCAGTACCCAGCACTGGTGAACTGCACCACCTTGGACTGGTTCTCCGAGTGGCCGCAGGATGCTTTGCTTGAGGTGGCCGAGAGGTACCTTGATGGCCTTATACTGGGGAATGTTGAAAAGGTGAGAAACACACACACACACACACAAACACACACACACTCAAACAATAACTGTCAGAACCACTAGAAGTGCTTTGTGAAGCTGAAATGCACACAATTTGTATTTTGATTGGAGCATCTTTTGTTCCAGGCTGAATAGGGAGGTTAATTGGTTTGCTGCATGTTGTGGTCCTTCAGGGCCAGCTCAAACTGAGTGCCTTGTGAATTCTAACATCCGTCTTGTTGCAGATTGCAGAGTAAGGATTTGTGTCTCCCCTCTATACTGTTATGTAAAGCCATTTCCTTAAACCTAGAATTTTTAGATCTAAAAACATGCTTTTATGAGCAGATTTTAATCAAATGGCTTAAAAAAGCCTTTGCTGCAGAATCAGGTAGGCTGTGTAACAGTATGTGCGCAGGGAAGGACATCAAGTATAGACCCCATACTTGTCAGAGTAACAATACTTAACATTGATTTAAAATCCCCCCAAACCATTTAAAATTGTGTCTTTCATTTATTTTAACTTTTGATTAATTACAGACAGAATTATCCATCGTATTCCATAATAGTGTTGTCTTGTCTGATCACCTTATTACATTGGTACCACTTTAAAATAAGGCTCCTTTATTAAGGGTTTATAAATGGTTTTTAAATGAGTCAATAAATAATCATTAATTACATTATAAATACTTTAAAACCATTAATCGGTAGAGTCAACAAATAACTAAAAAGGGAAACAGAGGCCTGTCATTTGCCGAATAGTAATTCCACATTCATTAATACTGTTAATCTTTGTTTTTTTCCATCAGACAGCATTAACATATATTTGAACAACTCTATTACATTAACTATCCAGATTAATGATTTATCCAGTAATCATAATGTGCTGTATACTAACATATTTCATTAGTTTAATTTCAATAGTAAACTGACTTCCTATATTATTTTATTAGATATGTTAATGCTGACTGATGGAAAAGGCAAAGTAAGATAAGCATCCAGGCCACTGTTGCCTGTTGCCCTTTCTATCGTGTTTCTATACATGTGTTGTAACCGCTTATTAATGGTTTTACAACCTAGTTAATAACCATTAATAAACTCCTTTATACAGGAGCCTTATTTTAAAATGCTTTCATTACATTTAATTTAGGGCACAAGCCTAAGCTAAACACCTTTAGATGACACTGCATCAAAAAAACATTCATGAACCTTCATGTAACAATAGCTGATGGAACCACATCTGCAAGGGATTACATGGGCAAACAATGTGAAGCAGTACAATATAGTCATATTCACAAAAGGGATGGGCAATTATACTTTGGAAATGTGTATTACATTAATTTGAATCAGTATTCTAAGCATGCTCGCAGTCCTGATATGTCCCATCTTGTATTTTGTTTTGGAATTTGTTGCAGGCTTAAAATGCAGAAATTGATAAATATAAACAAATAAAATAAAGTTGACCTGGTAAAACATGTAATATCTTGGATTCATGACATCTACAATGAAATAAGTCAAAATCAATGTAAAAAAAAAAGCACTGCATTATTTATTTGCATGTATTGCATTACATGTGTCTATTTAGATTTAGTCTTCAGCAGAGAACTACATTCTGTTCTATGCCATTTTGTTCCACACCTGGAACCCATCCATTCAGTAGAGCCCAAGGCTCAGACTACTTCTATGTACTGATAATATCTCCTTACTGAGAAGAAAGTAGCTATCATTTTTCCACTTTCCCAACAGTACAATGCCAGTCAAGGATCAGGCACCCAATTCAGTGCAAGGTTTTCATAACCTTGAATGCTTGACATTGCTTATAAAGTGTAGTTCAGTACGTCTCAGTCATGGTCAAGTACAGCTACATTGCACATATTATGTGTTTCCTTTTCTAACATGTACCTGATTCAACTTCTTATTACTAAGAATCCCCTCAGCTTGAGTGGGTATTTCTAGAACATACTGCAAAATACAAAACAAAATCAGAGAGTATCAGTTATCAAGTATTAGATACAAAAAAGATATAATAGTAACTTGCCTGGAAAAATGCCTGCATAAGGAAAGTCAGAGGAAACTAAGTAAAAAAAAAATGTTGTTCAACAATAATTAAAAGTAGAGATGGATGATATGGTCCTAAAATAATATCACGATATTTCATATTTCATTTGCGATAACAGAACTCTTTGCGATATGACAAAAACACATAATTAAAAACAGTATTTCAAGAATACACTACTGTAACAAAACAAATTTTAATTTATTATTGCATACAATGTGATATGGCACACCCCTAACTGAGAGATTAAAAAATACAAGAATTTCATCAGATTTATAACAGACGTCAATGATCCAGAATGTCATGATACTAATAATGTACTCCAAATAACTCCAAATATCCAGGATTAAAGTAAAATGAATGATACTGGACAGATATGATCTGTCCAGGGAACAGTTTATATATAATAGGAAATTAGAACAGTTTTTTTTTTTTTTTTTGCTAAAAATAGTACTTTTACGATATTCACAATATTGGAAAAATGTTGGTAATATTAATGCCTACTATCTAATATGACACATAATAGACACCCCTAATGAAAAGACATAGAGAGTAGCCTCCTAACAACTTTACAAGACCCAGAGGACCATCAGGAGACATACAAAATTCAAAGCTTTCATGGTTGAAAAGAATGAGAAAATCAATCTGAAATATTAACAGGTGCCTCTGCTTTCTGCTCTTATCCACTGTGAGAAGATATCTCAATACTGTCAGCCTGAGAAAATGTGAAACTGATCAAAAAAGCCCTTGCTGAGAAAAGGAAGCAAACAAAATAGAGGAATATTTAATCAAATCAAACTGCTGAACCTGCTGGAGTTCTCAGAACAATGGACAGATTACTCCAGAGTCCAGATCTCAACATCACTTTTTCTGAGACTGATGAGGCTTCCGTGCAATTTTCTGTTAGATTTGTTCTTTGTAAACTTTTCTAAGAGTTTCTGCTTGTGCCTGACCCTGGGAAATGAATAACCTATGCTTAAAGCTGCATTATTTTTGGGAATTGGCATTTTTGGCTCCTGGGCTCCCCCTACAGTCTGGAAGCATAATTAATGTTTTCAGATACACCATCAACTTCTGGACAAGCTGGACCTCACACAAACTGAAGGAAGTATGTGGACTGTCACAGTGGCATAATGTTACAAGACTATTACATGAATATGACTTCACTGCTGTTGCGAGTGTTGTTCTGTCCACTTCACCAAAGTTAAAGAGTGCATGTAGCAGCATGTTCAGCATGTTCAGCTCAGAGTAGCAACAACAGGCATGTTACTGTTTCTTGTAGAAATTAGTGGAGCATCAGCAGGATTTGAAGCTGCTATTTTTAAGAAAATAATGCTGCATATTATTACTGTAATGTTTTTTTTTTTTTTTTTTTTGGACAGGAAATTAGATTCATGATGTACGGCCTCTGAGTTCTACAGAGTATTGCATGAAACTGTATGCTTCTAAAACAAACCAATTGAGGCTCTGCATGTGTTAGAACATGCTAATGTCTGTTAGTTACAGCATCCCGGATGGCTCCTCTTGCAACTGCTTGAGAAAAAGTCAAGAGTGCACAAAGCTTCATCATGGGGCTCCAAGTGGCTTAGCAGGTGGCTAAGATGATTACACTATGGCCTGATTGCCGTTATATTAAAACCCGGGTCAAGCTGCTCCTTCAACAGCAACCGGAGCACAAGATAACAGAGTTGGCCATGCTGTCTCTGGGGTGGGTGGTGCTCAGCTGAGCCTCTCAAGTGGGCCCACATTAATTTTACCTGGGTCCCATCATGTCCAGTGTAGAACCTAACGGGCCCCAACTCTGAAATCCATACGTGGAGCCTTCTTTGTTGATCAATACAAAACAAAATGGACATTAAAACAAAAATATGAAAGATATATCTTTGAATAAGATATATCTCACATAACTTATTTCATAAAGTCTTGGTGCTGTATAAATAAAGCAGATTGTTAATATTAGTTGCAACTGCTGCGCCTAGTTGTTCCCCTCTCTAGCTTGTGAGCACACTGTCCCTTGCACTTATTTCAGACCCAACAGAACGGCTGAGTCGCTGAATCACTTGCATTTTAGTTGCAACAATGCAATGTAATATGACAATGACTCAGTCAGGGATATTGATTTCTCAGCTGGCCTGCTGAGCAGTCCAACATTTTCTGTGAAAGAAAATACTAATTAAATAATGTTTATATTATATAAAACACACAGGGTTCAGTTCAGGTCATCCTCCAATGAGTTCTGACAGAGATCAAATCTAGTCTGGGTTCCATCTTTGAGCTTCATAGATAACTGGTTTAATAATGTGTAAAATTGTTAAACTTATAACATTCAAGCAAACAGCATGTTCTTTTCTTCTTTTATTTAAGGTTGGTAAATGCAAAGTCACCTATGGTCAAAGTCCATATTTGAACGCATCCGATTCAAAACCCTAACTCTGGCCTACAAGGCAAAAAACGGACCAGCTCCTTCATACTTGATGGCAATGGTCAAAGCCATTGCTCTTAGAGCTCTTAGATCTTATCAAGAGCTCTTAGATCTTCCAGTACAGCTCGGCTTGAACCTCCATCCCTCAAAACACACGGAAAACAGACATCCAGACTCTTTTCTGTGCTGGCACCAAGGTGGTGGAATGAACTTCCACTGGTTGTCAGAACAGCAGAGTCACTCACGGTCTTCAAACTTTGAAGACCGTTTAGTTTAGAAAAAATATTTTCGAAGAGTTCCTAAACTAATCCAAGGGTTCCTAGGGTTCTAAACATGATCAAGCTCTTGATCCTAGTCTACAAACTAGCTTTGGATATTTAAAGTAACATCGAAGCCCTGTTGTAAGTCGCTCTGGATAAGGGCACCTGCTAAATACCTTTAATGGAAATGAACTGCATTATTAAACCAAATGCATGGTTTTGTTGACCTACAGATCCAGACCAAAGTGGCTCGTATCTTTGTGACCATGCACCAGTCTGTGGCTCAGTTCTCCCAGAGGATGAAGCTTGAGCTGAAGAGGCACAACTACGTCACACCCACCAATTACCTGGAGCTGGTGTCTGGATATAAGAAGTACTTTTCAAACTTCTCTTTACATACTTACTTACTATAACCTTACTGCCCCACCCTCTCATTCTTTTCATTGTGTTTTTTTTTACCTTAGTGTCTTTTTTATTTGACATAAGCTCAGTGCCAAGATCCCATCTCCCTTCTCCCATCTTCTCTCATCATTCTCCCTGTCTGTTAGGTTATTGGCTGAGAAGCGTGCTGAGCTTGGTGAGCAGGTGTCGAAGCTCAGGAACGGCTTATTTAAGATTGATGACACACGCAGTAAAGTGGAGGCCATGTCTGTGGAACTAGAAGATGCCAAGAAGAAAGTGGCCGAAATCCAGAAGCAGTGCGAAGAGTACCTGGTCGTCATTGTGCAGCAGAAGAGAGAGGCAGATGAACAGCAGATGGTGATTGCCTGGCAATACATACATACATACATACATACATATACATATATATGTACATACAACTATATATATACACTCACACACACTATATATGGAACCCCCTTCTAGTGAATTCAACTACATTAGGTTTTCACACAGTTAGTTTAGCTTCGGTAGTATTGCCCATCGAATATAATAGGGCATCATGTCTAAAGTCAGGTGTGGGTTTGAGGGGTTGAAGAACCTCTCTGTTGTCTGTTTTACTGCGCTGTTAGCCAATCAGTATGAATTGCATGTATGAATATTCATGAACAAAAGCCGAAATCCTATAGTTTTTCCCACCCCCACTCCTCCACTGGACTAAAGCACTGTTATACCGGAGAACTTTTTTATTTTATTTTATGGAATGAGACTTTTAAAAACAGGAATAACAATAAGCAGGTGTCCCAATAGAGTTATTCATAATATTCATAAGGAAAAAAAGTATATAAATAAACATATACGCACATGTCTGTTTATTAGCATTGTATACAAAGCAATAAGATGATGCCAGCAGTTATGAACTTAACAAGAATTAGTAGAGTTGTGGTTGATTGTGATGTATTTTTGGTGTTTTTGACTGTATGTGTGTGTGTGTGTGTGTGTGTAGGCTGTGAGTGCACACAGTGAGAAGATTGGAGCAGAGGAGATCAAATGCAAGGCGATGGCTGAAAATGCTCAGAGAGACCTGGATGAAGCCCTACCAGCACTAGAGGAGGCCATGAAGGTCAGCCAGATTTTAACATTATTCCTTATACTCTCTCATAACTTGTAGACTTGTATTTAGGCTAGTTCAGTTATCAGTTATCCACATTTTTTTACTGTAGGTAGTATTTGTGTATTATTAATGCCACTCTAAAACCTGTTATATGGCAACTTAACAGAAAAGGGAAAATTTTATTTATTTCAAAAAGTGAAGAAAAACAGGATATACAAGGTTTTGCATGACAACAGCAAATTATACAGTGCTGTGCAAAGGTTTCAGGCACTTAATTAGAATTAAATTTAAAAAAGAATTAAAACTAAAACACATATTTATTTGCTCAGTAAAACAATAATATTTGAATAAATACAATTATCAAAACATTAATACAAATTACAAAGCTCTTGTCATGGGACTCTAGTCTTATTTATAATTAGGGCATCCAACAATCAGTTTGGCAAATCAATGCCTATTCATGGCTGGGGGCATCCAAGAAATATCAGGAACTAAAATGAACTGATAAATAAAGCAGATACATTTTTATTTATGTTAACCTGCACCTGCTCCTATGTGATATGATATTTTTACAAGCAAAAACTCTCTTATTGCTGAGATAAACAGTTTTACATAATATGCTTAGATGACTAAAAAATCTGCACAGTGCATAAAGGGAGAAAAGATGTGCAATTTGTTCTGCAAGGCATTTAGGGTATTTTCATGTTCATGTTGACGTCCTGTCTTGCTGTGCAGGCCCTGGAATCCCTGAATAAGAAGGATATGACTGAGATCAAATCATATGGCCGGCCGCCAGCTCTGGTAGAGACAGTTATGCAGGCAGTCATGATCCTGAGAGGCTGTGAACCCACCTGGGCTGAAGCTAAGAGACAGCTGGGTGAGTGTATACATATGTAATGGTTTGTCATTGGATAATGGGGAGGACAGGGAGCAAGTTGGACTCCAAACCTCTCAGAATCACATGCATTAAAGGACTTAATTAAATCAGTCCATCATATTGATTGGCTGAGACCTGAAATTTTACCCAGAGGAAAGTCTTGATCGTGACTTTAGAGAGAATGATGGTAAAAGTGATGGAGGTAAGTGAATAGTAATGTATAGCGGGGTGGAAAAAAGGGGACGGGGAGGGAATTAATGTGTTGAAAGTACATCTAAAGATTTAAACACAAACTAATAGATTCCAGAGTGTAGTGAGAGGTGATGAAATTTAAACTGAATTATTTTTAATACTCTTTTTTTCATGTGTGTGTATGTGACAGGTGAATCAAACTTCATTAAGCAGCTGGTGCATTTTGATAAGGACAACATATCAGACCGTGTGCTGAAGAAGATTGGCCAGTACTGCACTCAGCCTGACTTCCAACCAGAGATCATTGGTAGAGTCTCTCTGGCTGCCAAGTCTCTCTGCATGTGGGTCAGAGCCATGGAGGTAGGGTACAGTGTCTAAAGCACACACACAAGTGTATATGTATCGTCATCAGTGCAAACTAAGTATTTTTGGCTTGGCTTGTATACCTGCATTTTAGTTTGCTAGCACTTTGTGCATTTTGAATCTTTTGTGTTTGTTTGTGTGTGCATCTCTCTCTCTCTTTCTCTCTCTCTCTCTCTCTCTCTCTCTCACTCTCTCTCTCCTCTATTTAAGGTCTATGGGCGTATCTATCGAGTGGTGGAGCCGAAGCGTGCTCGGCTGCATGGAGCCATGACTCAACTGGCCGAAAAACAGGCTGCCCTGGCCGAGGCCGAAAACAAACGTCGAGAGGTCAGTTTATCATATTCTGATGTGTGTGTCAAACTACAGATGATCCATAGTGAGAGTGTAAAATCAAAGCAGATAAAACATGTATGTGGATGCCTTTAGGCATGAAAAGTCAGTAGCAGTGCCAATAAATACAAGTTTCAGTGGATTGCTATTGGCTATATAAAGGCGTAACTCAGAAAAGCGAATTTACTTGATTGATCCTTGGCCATAGGTGTGATCAGATAAGTCAGATAAGACATGTTTTGTTCCTGATCTGTGCTTCTTAAGTTTACAGTGAGAGATGCTAGATTATCAATACTAACAGAGGACTTTGATTGTTACTAATCTCATTTGCATAAATACATGTCTAAAAATATCACTAATATGAAACGAAATGCATCCAGACATGAATGTTTCATAGAGACAAATCAATATGGTTGCAAACACAGTAGGATTTACATCACAAAAATAAACTTGCTGAAAGAGCAGAAAGATGGCAGTTGTACAAAAATGTTTCAATTTGAAATAAAAATATAAAATAAGATGGATACATTTTGTACTTCTAATCTTAATTCTCTAGTTTCTCAGAAACAGATTAAGGCTAATTCAAGACTAAAAACAATTGCTGATGATCAGTAATAGGCAAGGCTTGGCTTCATCCATTAAGCACACTCAACCACCAGTCTACAGAAGGAAAACAGAATTCAGCCTCTGCATTTAACCCATCCAGGTTGCTTCTCCAATATTTGTATAGAAAAAGCCTGGGAAAGCAGCCATAAGTGATTTTATTGTATAATTTTAAAGCAGCAGGCAATCTTACATAGCCTACATTCAATTAGTTTTACCGGCTTCAGTGTGTGTGAAGTGCTGCTGCATGGTGACATTCAAGTTTATTGGTATAGTGTCTTAGGTCATTGATGCCTTCCAGGTGGCCGTCCAGGCTGGGGTTCGATTCCCTGCCCAAAGAGTCTGTGGGCAAGACTTCTAACACTGAACGCCGACCTCGGTAATGCCCTAGCCTGCATGTGTGCGGAGATGGTGGAGGCAGAAGGGAAACACAGAGCTTTCTTTTATTTTGAAAGTAAACAGAAGCAGACTCAGCGTTTCAGCTGTTCAAATGAAAATACTGTGACTTTTCAGTCTGGCGGTTTCCTGAGGCTCTCGCTCAGCATCTGGCCGTCTCTCTCCGGTCTCCGGCAGCCTACTGAGAAAAGACAAGGGAATCAATAGGCTGCCAGGAACAACACACAGGTCAAAACTGTAGCTTACTCAGACCACTGCTTTCACTGTAACTGGCTCTCTGTTCTGTAGGTGATGCTTCAATGCACACCTACATCCACACAAACGCTGTAAATCTGTTATCTATGAAATTATAAATATTACATCCATCTCAGCATCGGCTCGTACTCATACTCTACATTAATCAAATTGGATTGGGGCCAAAAAATAGGAGAGAGGAAAAGCCTGGCCAACAGCAAGGATTGAGGAGCTCTGACAGAAAATGTATTTGTTGTGTACGTGTGTATACATTTTTTGTGTGTGTATGTTAAGGTGGAAGAAAAACTGAAACAGTTGAAGAACCAGTACGATGAGAAGTTGAATCAGAAGGAGGACTTGAGGAAGAAGTCAGAGGATATGGAGCTTAAACTGGATCGAGCTGGCAAACTGGTGTCTGGACTGGCTGGAGAGAGAGTACGCTGGGAACAGACTGTAGAGGTACACACCTGTACACACACTCCTATACTAATACTCTACCACATGAGATGAAAAAGTTGAGGCTCTGCTGGGCAAAACGTCTGTTACCTTGAAGAGTAAATTGTGAATTGATCTTTAAAAGGTATAAAACATTTAAGCATTTTTTTTGGAACAGTTTCACAGTGAAAAGCTCCATGTAATTAGTTTTTTTGGGAATTGCTCAGTCATTGTCTTAAAATACCAGGAGACACAAACGTCAAAGTTTTGTAAATACAGAAAGAAAAAAAAACCCTGAAAAATCAGTAAATGTCATGAATATTCATGAGGAAGAGATAAAATCCTGTCGTTCCTCCCCACCCATGCCTCCACCAAAATAAAACAGACGGAAACATAAAATGGCTCACAGGGCATTCACCACCACCACTGCAAAATGTATGAAAAAAAAAAAAAAACATAAAATACACCTTTAATTAATTTCATTTTTTGCATGTCACTGTACACTTACACTATAGTCATTTCTAAACATAACCCAGTTTTTTACTGTATACTCCAGTACATTTGACACAAGATTTGGTTCTGCAAGTAGTGGAAAGCCTTCCCTGGAGAGTAGAGACAGTTACTCCAACAAAAGCAGGACGAACCAATGAATCAATTAGCAGTTGTCCCAATCCTTTTTTACATATAGTATATGTAGTGCATATAGTGTATGTAACCTATCAGAACCTCTAACCTAATTCTGACTATGTGGTTTTAAATTAAACACATTTTTTGTGGATTTTTATTCTGCTACACTATTCAGAAATGCCTATAAAACAAGTTCATTACATTCACACATCTGTATAACAAATATCATTATTTCTGAAACCAAAAGTGGTTAATCTGTGTCCTCATCTGTTTATTAAAAGCAGCAGTTGGGCTCTTCTTTATTTTTAAGAGTGTGCTGATTGTGTTTGTATTGGTGAGTAGAGTTTGGAGAAGGACATGGGCTACCTGGTGGGAGACTGTTTGCTGGCTGCTGCATTTCTCTCCTACATGGGTCCATTCCTCTCCAACTACAGAGAAGAGCTGCTCACAAACATCTGGATGAAACAGGTTTTTATTACTTTCTCTTAGTTTTTCTGAACTTTCTGTACTTTTTGTACTTACCTTTCAAGTTTCTCTTCAATGTTGGAGTCTTTCTTTTGCTCTTCAACTCAGTTTTCCTTCTCTTTCTTTGTCCTATAGTTCAGGGATTTGGAGGTTCCATGCTCTCCAGGCTTCAATTTCGCCACGTTCCTCTCCAAGCCCACAGCGGTGCGCGACTGGAACATCCAGGGCCTCCCATCTGACGCTTTCTCCACCGAGAACGGAGTCATCGTCACCCGTGGCAACCGGTCAGCCCTCACCAGACCATTCTTCTTACTCTGTTTTGACAGACAGCCAGTCCCATAGTGCTAATTAGAATAATGATGATATCTCATGAATAAGGATGACTAATGAATAGTGATAGAGGAGTAATTAGCTAAAGATAATATTAAGCTCTGCAATAGGAATGACCATTTATAGTCCGTTGCTGCTTTCCTATTATTGAGACAAGAACTCACAGACTGAGTATTTCTGAGATTATGGATTATTATGAATTATTTGTGGATAATGTGACAGGCTTTTGCAGTAATCGCTAATAGCTAATGCCTACGCCACTCTCTTTTCTCTGTGTCCTTACCCAGATGGCCGTTAATGGTGGACCCTCAAGGACAAGCACTAAAGTGGATTAAGAACATGGAGTCTAAAAGAGTGAATAATAATACACACACACAGACATAATCACACGCATACACACACAATATCCCCAAACCCGTCCTCTCATCCAATTTTGTACAGCGAATTATTATCTTGAGCTGAGCGAAAAGTTGGAGGTCTGTATAGAAACTGGATGGAAAGCATGAAAATTTAGCCACATTAGACAGGATTACAGCTCCATCCGTATTGAGAAAGAATAACCCACATTCTCCAACCACTTTATCAACAGTGCATCACATAAGCCTGCGCTCCTGTTTTAGCACAAGTCGTGACACCGCATGTGTGTGTACAACCCCCGGACTACTGTTTTCTCTCTACCCTGTTTCCTTTAATTAGTGCAGAACAAATGAACGACGCAGAAATCTCTGGCGGGTTAAAAACCAGCGTCATTTCTGTCACTCATGCATTCTCCTCACCTGCTTTCTGTTCCTCTGCCCTTCTCCCTCTCTCTCTGTTCATCCTCAGATGCTTCTATTAATACCCCCTCTCTCTCTCTCTCTCTGTCTCTCTCTCTTACACTCCTCTTTTGTGGTGCAGCAGCTCTGTTGTTCATTTCCTCTATTGAGGGGAGATGGAGCCTCTTTTTCACCCCCTCCATGTTCAGGCTTTTTGAAAGCGAGAGCAAAACATGGCAGATTTTTTTTGATGGAGTATTTAGAGAGAGCAAAAAATGGTACTCTGGTGAATTCATCCTGACAATAACACAGGTTCAAAAGCAGCCCTTTTTACACTCTGCTTTTACACTTTTAAACATTTTTTACACAAGCACTTACGCATAGCCATATGACTTTGACCTGACCACCAGGTCAGTTGTGCTTTTCTACATCTCCAGGGTCTCAGCTTAGACTCATTGACTATATATTTCTTCACTCCACTCAGTATATCTCTCTTTATGTCTCTCTCTCTCTCTCTCTCTCTCTCTCTCTCTCATTCGCTCTTGCTCTCTAGCACTCTCACACTCCTTCTCTCTTTCTCTGTATTTGTAGCTGCCTTTACCTTGATCTGTATTTTCTCGCTCCCTCCCTCCCTCCCTCTCTCTCCCTTTCTGCTTTCTCTCTCTGACCTTTTCCTCCTCTCTGCAGGTCCTTTCATGCTTTCATGTCTTGCTGGGGTGGCCAGTGCCATTCACACACTACAGCTAAATGCTGACATTTAGGAACAATCACGAAATGTCTACCACTGACAGCACTGAAGCTTTCTCCTCCTTCTCTGCTCCCCTTTCTCTTTCCCTGTCCATTATTTGCTTTCTTTCTCTATATCTATCTATATGCTTTGCTCTCATTTTTCCTTGCCCTCTGTTCTGCTTGTCTCTTATTTAAGTCATTCTTGTCTATCTGGTTATCTTTCTTCGCTTTTTCTTTCATGACCTCCACTTTCTGATGTCTTTTTGTTCCTGTTTTACTCTTTTTTTCACAGGGTTTAAAGGTGATCGACCTGCAGATGCCAGATTTCCTGCGGATTTTGGAGAACGCAGTTCAGTTTGGCTCCCCGGTTCTTTTGCAGAACGTGCAAGAAGAACTGGATCCCTCACTCGCTCCTATACTCAACAAGTCCTTCACACACATTGGTCAGTCCCACACACACACACACACACACACACACATTCTGAATTAACCTCTGTCATATTTGGAAGGATCAAGCTAATTTACTTGTGTTTTGTTATGTGTATACAGGTGGTAGGGTCTTGCTGAAGCTTGGGGATAAAGAAGTTGAATACAACCCAGACTTCCAATTCTACATCACCACTAAACTATCCAATCCGCACTACACCCCGGAGATCTCCACCAAAACCACTATCGTTAACTTCGCTGTAAAAGAGCAGGTACGTATGGCTGTATTATTAAACTAAATGTAGTATATGTTTTTAAAGTTAGAAGGATTTTTTTTCACCAATGATTTCTCTCCCCAAATGGAGTCATTTCCAGTTTCCACTCACTTGCTAAAACCCACCTCCTATCACATGATGATTACATTAGTTGTTTACCAGTTCAGTCCTCTAGATCTTTAGGAAGTGTGAGCAAGAGGAGAACAAAAAGAACAGCACCTTCTCCTTGCACCCTCCTTCATGGTTAAGGTGCCCTTGATCGAGACACCTAACCCCAACTGCTCCCTGGGTACTGAGGAGGCTGTCCACCACTCTGCGGTTGTATTCTCATTGCCCCTAATCACTAGTGTTTGTTTGTGTGTGTGTTTGTGTGTCTATGTTCACTATCACAGATGGGGTAAATGTAGAGGTTGAATCTCATTGTACTTCTGTACAGTGGCTGTAAATAATGCAAAATAATGTAAAATAATTCTACCCTAAAACCCTCTAATGGTGTGGATGTTTATTGCTGACTGTTTACCAGCAAAGGAAGCTTGACCTTAAACTAAGCTATGTAATGGTGTTCTAATACCTGCTGTACACTAAAAATACAATGATTGGAATTTACTTAAGGTTTATTTATACTCCTTTTACATACAAAATTGAATATGTTAGTTTCAAACAATGTAACAATCACTGCCCTCATACTTATATGGGTTCCTTACATTATCAGTGTTGTGCAAAGGAGAGTCTGACACCAACAAATAAGGAAATTGTGAAACTACAAAATGACTAACTAGACTGTAAATGGTGTTAAAATATGTCATAAAAAATTGTTCTGTCAGAGTTTCTTCTTTATTATGTCAATATTTTGAGTGACTAACTGACTACACCACCACAATTTCCAGTGCTACTGCATCACTTTGTACATTTTTGAAAGTCTTAATTCTGTTCAAAAGCCCTTAAAAAAAGCAAATACAACCCAAATGTAATAGAGTATTTACCGGTACACAGACTCTGAGTAAAGACTGTGCCCGCATCTGTATTTAACGTTGATTGTCCTTTACTTTAACACATTTAGAGGGTTAAAGAGACACTTGTGGTAAACTGTGGAGCAATGGATCTGTGTTCTTGAATAATAGTGTTCTATCCTGTACTTTTGGATGAGTTGGTGAGTTGTTGATGAAGTGGCATGATGACAAATCATCCATCTATCCATTCTATTGTCAATACCCACTTTATCCGCTGGAGCCTATCCCAGCCGGTATCGGGCGGAAGATAGGTATACACCCTGAACAGGCCGCCAATCATCCCGGAAATGTTACTTTTGTTACTGAATGCAGTCAAATCCTCACAGCAAGTTGACGAGTGTCTTTTACTGCTCTACCACAAGATAATATCAGCCTATACATTTCCTAATGTGTTGATGTGTATTGTGTGTGTGTGTGTTTAGGGACTAGAGGCTCAGCTGCTGGGTATAGTGGTGCGTAGGGAGCGTCCTGAGCTGGAGGAACAGAAAGACTCTTTGGTGATCAACATTGCCTCGGGCAAGAGGAAACTGCAGGAGCTAGAGGACGAGATTCTCCGGTGGGCTGCAAACACACACACACACACACACAAACACACACACACACACACACGCACACTCTCACCACACTTCATTAAACACGTGCCCAAATACCCCATAGCACTACATTAACACCTTTTATTCAAGTGACATTTAGCAAAAAATGTGACATTAACACATTTGCTAAATCCATCAGTCAGCTTTATCCTGCAGCAGCATATTTGCGCTTAACAAATCCCTCCTGAATTACACCCATCTCTTACCTGTGTGTGTGTGTTTGTGTGTGTGTGCGTGTGTGTGTGGTTGTGAGCAGCTTGCTGAACGAGGCGACCGGCTCTCTGCTGGATGACGTGCAGCTGGTGAACACACTGCAAACCTCCAAAATCACGGCCACCGAAGTGTCAGACCAACTGGAGACCAGCGAACAGACAGAGATCAAAATCGATACTGCCAGAGAGGTGAGAGAAAGAGAGAGAGAGACAGGAAGAGGGAGAGAAAGAAAGGAAGGATGGTACTGAAAGGCTTGCCACATTGGATTAAAGATTGAGGGCCTGAAAAGGGTATAAGGATGAAAGGATTTGAAGATGAGGCCATCGATAGCAGTGAAGTAAAAGATAAAGGTATAGACATTTAAACTGTGTGTGTGTGTGTGTGTGTGTATGCGTGTTTGTGTGTGCCTGTGTGTGTGTGGGCTTGTTTTTCTTCAGGCCTATCGTCCTTGTGCGCAGAGGGCCTCCATCTTGTTCTTCGTATTAAATGATATGGGCCGTATAGACCCCATGTACCAGTTCTCCCTGGATGCCTACATAGACCTGTTCAACCTGAGCATCGAGAAGAGCCAGCGCAGCCACAAACTGGAGGAGAGGATCATCAACCTCAACGACTACCATACTTACGCAGTCTACAGGTTACACATTCTTACCATGCACGTAACACTTAAAAAAGTACACAGAAATGTGAAAATTCCAGTATATCATTGTTAGCTTAAGGGGATGCTTGGAAATGCCCACACCTGTATAAGTGTGTATAAATGTGAGGTGTTATTATATAAGTGAGGCTGAGCATGTTTCTTGGCAGGTGTATGAATTATCAGTTTGAGTGAGGCCTGATTGTGGGTGCCAGATGGATGAGACATTCCATTTCTTTTTTTTTTTTTATAATTTTATTTCTAATTTTTCCCATTTTCTCCCCAATTTACACGGCCAATTACCCAACCCACTCATTAGGACCCCCCCCTATCACTAGTGATGCCCCAACACACCAGGAGGGTGAAGACTAACACATGCTTCCTCCGATACATGTGAAGTCAGCCACCGCTTCTTTTCGAGCTGCTGCTGATGCAGCATTACCGAGCAGCCAGAGCGCTTGGAGGAAAACGCAGCTCGGCTCCGGTACATCAGCTCACAGACACCCTGTGCTGCAGACATCACCATAGGAGTGATGTGGGGAGAGAGCGCTATCTACCCACCCAGAGGGAGCAGGGCCAATTTTGCTCCCTCCAACGCCGGCAGCTTGATGGCAAAGCTGCATGAGCTGGGGTTCGAACCTGCGACCTCCTGCTCATAGTGGCAGCGCTTTAGACCGCTGGACCACTCGGCGCCCGAGACATTCCATTTCTGAAGTTTTTCTGGTATTTAACATTCCTCAATCCACAGTGTCATATTTGTACCAGGAATACGTCATAGAAGGCAGTACAGTGATGTGCTGGTAGTTATTGTGACATGCGGTGTAGGGCTACAATAGACAAGGACCTCCAGAAGTAACATGGCAAAATGCATAGGATTTACACCTTACACGTACATTTGATGACAAGCTAAAAGATATTAAACCCTGCATTTGAAGTAAATAAAACATGTGAACTGACTCAGTAGAATAATATTATAGAATTTCACATGATTCTCACAAACATTGCCTCGTCCTCTTTACTGAAGTAGCATAATGCAGTTAGTAGCATGCAGAGCTCAGATAAGCAATAATAGATATGCCTAATACAGTACATGTCAGTTTGGCATTACAAGGACTTTATACCTGTTATATTAAGGTTGAATTATAACATACTGCTCCTTGCTGGTTAGAAATCCCATTTTCTCTTGTATCTTATTATCATTTTGTGCTTAATTGTCATTTTTAGTGGATGTAAAATCAAATAAGGGTAGTCTCAGATATTTGCACAGTATTATATACAGCTCTGGAAAAATATGAGACCACTTAAAAATGATACATTTCTTTGATTTTACCAAATTGAAACCTCTGGAATATAATCAAGAGGAAGATGGATGATCACAAGCCATCAAACCAAACTGAACTGCTTGGATGTTTGCATTAGCAGTGGCATAAAGATATCCAAAAGCAGTTTGTAAGACTGGTGGAGGAGAACATGCCAAGATACATGAAAACTTTGCTTTAAAACCAAATATTGATATTCCACCAAATATTGATTTCTGAAGTCTTAAAACTTTATGAATATGAACTTTTTTTCTTTGCGTTATTTACTTTGTTATTTCAGTTATTTCTTATTTTCTGTAAATAAATGCTCTAAATGACAATATTTTTATTTGGAATTTGGGAGAAATAGTTTATAGAATGTCTGTAGTTTATAGAATAAAACAACAAGTTCATTTTACTCAAACATAAACCTATAAATAGCAAAATTAGAGAAACTGAGTCATAAACTGAAGTGGTCTCTTATTTTTTCCCAAAAATGTATATGTGTCTTCCTATATGTAATATAAATTAAACATAAGCAGTCCTAAACCTGCCCCTTTCAGTAACTTCAGTATCAAAAAACGAAACGTTGCCCTTTCAATAAAAAAAAACTGGGTTATCATATTCAAAGTCAGAAAAAAACATGTAGGGCATTTCCCTGCAGGGAACAAAGAGCTGCCCAACAAAACTCATACCAGGAAATGAGATCACACCTTGTAATATATTAAAACATAAGGTTACAGGTATGCAATCACAACATAATCACTGATGTGTATTAATGCGGGTGATGGAGTAAATGAAAGCCGGCTGCTGCTTCAAAATGTCATTTGTTCTCTTCTCCAGAGCTCTGACCTTGAGCATGACTTTCATGTGAAGCTGATGTGAAACACACCAAACTGAATGGTGGCAGACAGTGATAGTTATTAAATTTTGACGATACTGTTTGCAGGTACACATGCCGGGGGCTGTTTGAGCGCCACAAGCTGCTGTTCAGTTTCCACATGTGTGCTAAGATCCTCGAAGTGGCTGGAAAGCTCAACATGGATGAGTACAGCTTCTTTCTTCGAGGAGGGCTGGTGAGCACTTGTTGATCTTTCTTTTCTTTTATGTTTTATTTATTTTCATTTGATGTTATTTCAGTTAACCTTGCGCTCTCTGACTTGCCCATTTGGAGAGGCCTTGGGAAGAAGTGCGTATCACTTATATCCCTTGTAGCATCAAGTGAGTAACTGCGGCTTATTGCTCTCTGCTGACCCTGGGCATGCAGGCTAAAAAGACATAATACGCTTCTGTTCGTCAGTCTGGCAGCATAACCCAGAGAAGCCCGCTCCG
The DNA here is from genome assembly GCF_023375975.1 of Astyanax mexicanus. Lineage (NCBI taxonomy): Eukaryota > Metazoa > Chordata > Actinopteri > Characiformes > Acestrorhamphidae > Astyanax > Astyanax mexicanus. The sequence goes on along the minus strand of NC_064415.1, from coordinate 14,821,468 downwards.
AGCAACTACTTCACATTAGGAGCAGCTCAGGTCTTGTAAAAACTAACGTGTAGCTCTTTTGGGAAACATTATTTCTCCGCACCTGCAAACACGGACTGTAAATAGTGTGCTTGGCTGTTTGTACTCTCAAGGCTCAGATGTTGTTCAAGGTTTCAGATATTTTAAATCCGTCTGCTTTGCTGGGTAGGAATTTAGACGCTTGTTATATTGTATATTAGAGTATTTTTGCCAGCCATTGTTACATCGTACATACCTTATATACTCATATCTTATGGTTTGGTGTTGTTGTATGCATGTCTATATTGTGTATGTCTGTGTGTGTGTTTGTGGTGTGTGTGTGTGTGTGTGTGTTATAGGTCTTGGATAAAGAAGGGCAGATGGATAACCCATGCACTAGTTGGCTCGCTGACTCTAACTGGGACAACATTACTGAATTGGACAAGCTGGCTAATTTCCACGGGCTCATGTCCTCCTTTGAGAAGTACCCCAAGGACTGGCACCAGTGGTACACTAGTTCGGAACCAGAGAATGCCCCTCTACCTGGTAATTAGGGGATAAAAATTGTTAATATATCAAAGTATTGCAATAATTAGTTTTGCAATGCTGTATTAAATTTCAAAACTAAAAAAAATATATCAGTTTAAGTATGTTAAGATCTGTGACAGATAGTGGTTTGGTTAGTGTTGTTTCTTAACCCCGCCCACCAGAGAGTAGTTTTCAGATTAATTGAAACAGAGGATTAGTTGGCAAGGTTTAACCCAGTGTCTACAGAAAACTGTGGTTCCATTTCCTTCCATTCTGTAGAAATGATTATACAGATGTGGAGATTTCCAAAATGACTGTATTTTTCAGACTATAAAGCACATTTAAAATCCTTTAATTATCCCAAAAATCGACAGTGTGCCTTATAATCTGGTGCGCCTTATGTAAGAATTCTACTAGTCATGTATTAAGGAGAGGTAAAGTCACTCCGCAGAGATACAGAGTTATAAAAGTGAGTTTTCAGTGAAGTTTCTCCCACATTAAGGCTGGGTGCTGGAGCATTAACATTAGCCGCTAACTGCAGCGCTAGCCCTTTCACCATTCAGAAGCGAGTATATTGGATTGTAGTCTGTGTGTTTGCCGTGTTAAAATGAGCTACGTGGGATGAACCACTAGCTGGTAGTGCCCTGGGTTCCTCAGTCTAGTGCTTCTAGGCAGCATTTACGTTCCACTAGTGCTGCGGTTAGTGGCTAATGCTAATGCTGCTGCACCCGGCATTCACTGAAAACTCACCCTAGACAAAATATTGGAAATCTAAGCTTATTATAAATAAACAGAAACACTTTACCCACCCAAATAAACGGTTTTCAGAAGAGAAATCTGTGTAGATTAATATCCAGCACTCGTTTGCCTTTAAAAGAAAACATTTTTTTTAAAGAATTACAGTTATGTTTATATGGAGCTTTCCCATTAAAAGGGAAACATGGCAACACTCTTGCTCACTTTGATCTAGGCATTCTTACTAGTGCCACTTAATGCGCCTTATAATCCAGTGCGCCTTATCTATGAAAATAGACCAGAAAATAAACGTTCATTGAAAATGCGCCTGATAATTCGAAAAATAAGGTGTCCATGATCCTTGACCAAACTCTGGGATTTTTATATATTATACCCATATAGTTAAAAGTTTAAAGATTGACTGCAGTTTTTTGGACCATAATTATTTAGGATGTTTATTGTACAATAATTCAGCTAATCACCCTAAAACAATGGAGCAACTGGAAAGTCTGGTCAGCTCACTGTAAAACATAGTAAAAACATGCTTGCTAGACACATTTGCATTGACAGACTGCAGTAACATCTGTATTATCAGTATTGTAAGAGCCAATATCTCTACAACATTTAAAGGCAATATATCGTGCAGCATATTCACCGAAACACAGTGTGAGTATATGTGTCTGTGAATATGACTGGACTCATTGCACTTTAACTTTGTCAGTGTAATCTTGGGACAGGCACTTGATTTGTAAATCTTATTAAACCTTCTTATTCACATTTTTGTCCCTTTGATTAATTTCTGTCTTGTGAACGTTATTTGAATTGAGGATGAATATGTATTTGCCCCTCTTTGTCTTTTGCGCCTACTCTCTCTCACTCTCTCTGTCTCTCTCGCTCTCTCTGTGAGAATGTATTACTGTCTAACGCTCTTCCTACAGTGCTAGTCTGTCATTTCCCTTCCTTTATTTTATTACTCTAATTACATTACTCAAAGTTCCACTCAATATTAATACAATCTGCGCTAGAATTTGCAGCCGTGATTCTTTTTTTCCCTTCGCACTGTGAAAATCCATTGTTTGTTTAACCCGTTTATGTAATTATGAATCGCTCTGTTGTTTTAAAAGTAAGCTCTCGAGGGGCCCCGCTTCTAAAAAGGGTCTGTAAAAAAGATAATATTTGCCTGTCACTTAATCTCCTGTTTGAATTCCCCCCGTTCCACTCACCTTTCTCGCTTATCCTTATCTCCTTCTCCTTCTTTTCTGAACCCATCTTCATTCTTTACTCTTTAACTTATTCTTCTCCGCACTTTTTGCCCTTCACAAATTAAATACTGTGTCAATTTGCAAACATACTTTCTGTTTTCTCTCCACCTCACCCTTCCCATCCTGTCTGTTCACATAGGTGAGTGGGAGACTGTATGTAACGAGCTGCAGAAGATGTTGATAGTGCGTTCTCTGAGGCAGGACCGTGTCTCTTTCTGCGTCAACTCCTTCATCATCAATAACCTGGGATCGCGCTTTGTAGAGCCTCCTGTGCTCGACATGAAGGCCGTGAGTGATAGGCGCACACACGCATAAGAGCCGTAAGGGTCAACACCTACTTGACAGGACATAAACCACTATTCCCTGCTCGACACTTCAGTCCCTCCCACCTTGCACAAATTTACACAAAGCACTTGTAGTCTGCATCCAACGGTGCCTCTGGACCGCATCATTAAAGTTGAATTAAAAACACCAGCTGGGTATCTTCATTTGGAGGTGTCCCATTATGAGCATAGGCAGGGGTTCTCTACCTGTCAGAGACGTCTTTACCATGTCTGACAGGGAGATAATGCCTGAGCATGCCTGAGCTTTCATCTAGCTTCAGTGATCCTGAACACATCTCAAATCATCTCAAATCACGTTAATGCTGTTTTCTTTATTCAATTTTAAAAAGCTGAGGAATATGACTCAGTATTCGTGACAGACTTTTTGCAATGATTTGTAATGCAGATTTTACTGTTACACTACATTTTTCCTGGCAACATATACTAGCAGTATTCAAATGAGCTTGTTAAGTGTAATTTTTCTATTTATCCGGTCTTTGCCTCTCTCATCGTCTGTCTGTAACCCGGAGCCGGGCTATTTATATGCAAGAGACAGCTTCGCAACTTTTTTTTTTGGACAGAACAGAAAAGTGATTTCTGCCTGTGTGAATGTGTGACTATGTGTGGGTGTGATATATTTAAATGTATGTATATAAATATACTTTTAATGACTTTTTCAGGTAGTGGAGGACTCCACCACTAAGACACCCCTGATCTTCGTGCTGTCTCCTGGTGTAGACCCTACAGGTGCTCTGGTGCAGCTGGCAGAGGCATCAGGCATGGGCCCCAGCTTCCACGCTCTCTCTCTGGGACAGGGGCAGGCCCCCATTGCCACTCGCATGATCAAAGAGGGAGTAAAGAATGGTGAAGCTCCTTCTAATATTTCAGTCTGTTTTCTACTTTTCAGCAGTTAAGATGTTACTTTTAGATATACACTGCCTGACCAACAAAAAAATCGCCTCCAGGATTTAACTAAGCAGATGATGTGGGGTTCGATGCTGCAGTTGGTCAGGTCTAGGTTCAGCAACAGTATGTGCTGAAAGAATGAGGTCAGCTGACTACCTGAATATACTGAATACAGACCAGTTTATTCCATCAATGGATTTTTTTCTTCCCTGATGTTCAGGAAGCATGATATCATTATTTTCACACATGGATTGAGAGAGTTCACCACACAGTCCAGATCTTAATCTCATTGAGAATCTTTGGGGTGTGCTGGAGAAGGCTTTGTGCAGTGGTCAGAATCTACCATCATCAATGCTGCTGCAAGATCTTGGAGAAAAATTAATGCAGCACTGGATTGAAATAAATGCAGAAGCTTGTAGAAACAATGCCACAGCGAATGCATGCAGCAATCAAAGCTAAAGGCGATGCAATTAAATATTAGAGTGTGTGACCCTTTTTTGGCCATGCAGTGTATATACAGTATAAAATATCAGTGGACAACAACAAAGCAGGTATTATTTGCATGGTGGATCATTCTCAGCACTGCAGTGATACTGGCATAATGGTGGGTTGTTAGTGTGTGTTGTGCTGTTACAAGTGGATAAAACACAACAGTGCTGCTGGAGTTCTTAAACACTGTGTCATCACACTGTCCACTCACCTGTTGGTCACTTTCACCTAGCTGGTCCACCTTGTAGATGTGAAATCAGAGACAGGAGCTCATCTGCAACCTCTACATCTTCTTATTTCTCTCTGTCTCTCTGTAGCTACTTTATCAGCCTATAGACATTTTTGCCACGTATGCATGCTGAAAAAAAACACAAACAAAGATTGTTTTAAATATGCATTCCTTCTTTGCTCTACCTTATCTCTCTTCCTGTCTGTGTAAATGCGTGCGTGTGTGTGTTTGTATATGGCAGGTCATTGGGTTTTCCTAGCTAACTGCCACCTGTCCTTGTCGTGGATGCCTCAGCTGGATAAGCTGGTGGAGCAGCTCCAGGTGGAGGATTCTCACCCAGACTTCAGACTGTGGCTCAGTTCCTCCCCTCACCCAGAATTCCCTATCGCCATACTGCAGGCTGGCATCAAAATGACCACAGAGCCACCCAAGGTACACACACACACACACACACACGCATGCAGATATCCATTCAGTCAAAACTAATTTCTACCTTGTGCAAATGTGGATTTGTTAGTTAGCACAGACAGTGTTTTTTTTTTTGTATTTTTAAAAGCATGTGAATGGTCAAATATTAGTGGTAAAATTAGAGAATATGGGTAAAATAATCAATTTAGCAAGGGCCAAATTCTTTTTTTTTAAAGTTACATTTAAAGCCTGTACAACATTTCAAAATGTTTGGAGCACTAAAACGTTCACCACTTTATAATTTTGCCATTGATTCTCACATTACTTAAAAGATGGTTGGCACAGAGGCTACCAAGTGCTGAGGGTTTTCCTGTGTTTCTTCTGTGCATTGTGAAGAGTACATGGTCCTTACTGTTCCAATACCCTCTTTTCTTCAGTCATGCATTTTTTAATGTGTGCAGCATGTGTTTTTTTACTGTCTTGTTGAAAATGCACAAATGTCCCTGGACAAGATGTGGTTTTAAGGCAGTTCACAATGTACTTTTCTGCTTGAATGCTGCCATCACAGAATGGTACTTACAGATCCTGGCTTTTAGACATTTCTTGCTGATAACAATCTGCATGGTCCTTTTTTCTATGGTCTGGAGAACACAGTATTAATTTATTTTAAGGAAGATCTGCAAAACTGTTTGTATGGTCCTAAATTCGTACAAGCACAGTAAGATAAATACAAGTCTTCTGTTTTCACATGCAGTGAAGTTTAACATGGAGTTTGTGAATGTAACTCTGTATTGTAATGCTTTACTGTGCTTTGCCAAGTAATCCCTTATTCATGTGGTTCTATCAGCTATTGTTGAATGATGGCTTTTGATACAGTGCCATCTGAGGGATCAGAGAATTCTCCCAAATCAATTAATGACATTATGCATAGAAGAGGAGAAATATGCAAATCCCTCTAAATCTTTCCTCAAGAAGCATTATTTTCAAGATTTGTTAACATTTTTCACACATTTGTTGACAAACTGGAAATCCTCTATCCATCTTAGCTTTTTAAAGGCCTTTTGTGGTTACTTCTTTTTTTATATCAAATCGTGATACAATCACCTGTTGACATCATCTGTTTGAAATCTATTTTTTTTTTTGCATCATACAAATAGCCCTACAGTGAACCCATATTTTTGGAATATGTTGCAGCCCTGAAATGCAGAAATGGTTGTACAGTATATTAATAAAGTAAATAAAAAATTAACATTGTGGATTCATACTCTCTGCAAAGAATTATAGTCAAAATAAATGTTAGAAACAGTTTTGTTTGCCTTTTTCATACTGCCACACCATTTTCTGGTTCAGAGTTGATTAAATTTATGCTTTAGATATCTGGAAACATGTTCTATCCACAATAACATGGTGTGCAATAACCTAAATCAGATTTCCCTGGCACATACACACATACACCGAGAACACTCACAAACACACATGCATGTTTTCATTTCTTTTTGTACATCCACCTCCACACTCAGGAAATGGTCTTTCTCTATTGATCCATTGGATTTGTTTTCTGTCAGATGTTTGGCCTTTTAAAAAAATTGCTCAAAAGTCTTTTTTTGCGCTTATTGATCACAGAATTCAATAGACGTCAAGAGAACCGGTCCTACATGCCACTCTGCTTTGTGTAAGGCCAAAAGTAACACTCAAACATGGGCAAGCAGCCACACATCTCTCTTCTTTCTCCTTGCAGGGGGTGAAGTCCAATATGAAACGTCTGTACCAGCTGGTGACCGAGTCACAGTTCTCGCGCTGCTCACGGCCCGTCGTCTACCGCAAGCTGCTCTTCTCCCTCTGCTTCTTCCACAGCATCCTGCTCGAGCGCAAGAAGTTCCTCCAGCTCGGCTGGAACATCGTCTACAGCTTCAATGACTCTGACTTTGAGGTAGATATATATTTACTGCACTTTTAAAAATAAAAGAATAGAACAGGTTCTATGAGCAATTCAATGTACATTTTTGTTTCAATAAAGAACTATTTAAACCTTTAACCAGGTGAAGAACCATTACATTGACTTCTATAAACTAATGGGAAAATAATATTCTATGACATCAATGAAATAATCCTTTGGGGCACTGCTATGTAATAGTAAAGCATTATAATAAAAGAGTTAGGCTCATATGTGGCTACCCCAAATCTTTCCTCTGGAAGATTTACACCCAATAATCCAGGGTTTGGCAATAGGTGGCCCTCGGGCCAGATATGGCCCGCAAGCATGAAACATCTGGCCAGTGAGGTTGTTTGAACTATAATGAACAATAATGAAAAAACAATATTAATAAAATGCTTCTCTGGCGAGCTTTTGTTTACATTCCTTCCCTATTTCTCTGTGAGGATTTGACTGCATTCAGCTAGAGTTACGGGACATTAGGAGGTCAGGTGCTGATGTTGTATAATTAGTTCTTGATTAGTTCTAGTACCCCTTTTAGTGGACTACTCTGGGAAAGAAAAACTAAGGTGCATGTGCAGCTGCTCCAGAACTACTACTCAAAAGGTTGACACACACTAATCCAATGTTTCTTTTAAATAAGAGGAATAAAAGGGGAATTTGTCTCCTCTTTGCTGCAGTATCAGCCTCAATATGTCTGGAAATACATGATGTTATAAATTGAAATTCTTACTGCTGTGAGAATTTGATTGCAATTAGCTACAGTTACAGAGTATTAGTAAGATCACAAACTGCTCAATCACTTCAGACAACGAAACAAAGTGGTCTCTACTAGTCCACTTAGCAAGGGGCTTTGTTACTCCTCAAACTTACCACACTGTTTAAGGTGATCTAAGGCAGGGGTGTAGCTTCCCCAGAACTACTGTCCAAAGGGTTGACACGCACTAATACAATTTCTCTTAAACAAGAGGAATAATAAAATAATAGTATTGTCATGTCTAGAATAATAGCTTAATTCTACAGATTGAAACACAGATGTGCTTATATTCAGCTACAGTTACAGAGTTCCCAAGCTACTCCCCCAAAAGGACGACATACACTAATCCAACATTTCTTCTAAATAAGAATAATAATAATAAGATAATAGCCTAAGCATCAGTCTTAGAATGCTACAAATTGACACTCTGCTGTGATGATTTAATTGTCTTCAGTTACAGTTCTGAAGCATTAGTGGTGACAGGTACTGGTGTTGGATGATTAGTGCTGGAGTAGTAGTACCTCAGGAGGGGTGTACCCCTTTAGTTGGCAGCACTGTGCAGGGTTACCTGAAGCATGCAAAGCTGCTTCAGAACTGCTGTCCAGATAGTTGACACCCAATAATTCAAAAAGTGTTTCTAAACAAGTGTAATGATTGGAGAATTGATTTCCTCTTTTCTGCAGTGCGAACAGCCTTAGCACTTCTAGGAAAGCTTTATGCTACAAATTGAAACATTACTGTGAGAATTTGATTGTGTTCAGCCATAAACAATGAGCATTAGTGAGATCAGGTACTGAGGTTGAATGATTAGTTCTGGATCATAGTCTTACTTACTTACATACTTATTACTTTCAATTATTGGGCCCCAGTGTTGGGAGGTGAACGTGCTAACCACTAAGCCTCCGTGTCGCAGTGTTCTTTATACCAAATGTACTGAATGGCACTCCATTGCTCAATTGCATGGATTTGAAAGGTTTGTATCCCTCAGGCTAACTGACCACACTAGGCAAAGTGATCATAGGCTCATGTGTGGCTGCTTCACTGCTCCAGAGTGTCCCATTCTCTTAAAGTGCTTTACAGTATACATAATACAGCACAAGCACCATGTGGGCAGTTAAAGTCCTTTGACCAGTGTCCAGAATGGAAGCATCTCAATAATGACGCTAGGTTCCCAGACTAGAAGGGCTTTCCTGATTCTTTTGAACATGCAGTGTATAAGAAAAGAGATTATGAGGATGTCTAACGAGTCTCCCTCTCTATTTCTGTCACGTCTCTCTCTTCACTCTCTCTGTCTCAGGTGAGCGAGAACTTAATGAGTCTGTATTTGGATGAGTACGAGGAGATCCCCTGGGACGCTTTGAAGTACCTCATTGCCGGGGTCAACTACGGAGGTCATGTTACGGATGACTGGGACCGCCGCCTCCTCACTACATACATCAATGACTACTTTTGTGAGGGCGCTGTCAACACTCCCTTCTTTAAGTGAGTTTCACACATACGCGTGCTCTCGTCGGAGGCGCGCACACACGCAAGCAGAAGACATTAACATTTGTCACACTGCAATAACCTTCACCCCTTTTTAATAGTGGAGGTACTCTTTTGAACCCTGCTGAAGAGCAAGAGCCCCACCCTGTGGACCAGAATAGAACCACATAGAGACCCACACACTCATACATATGTGATTTTAGGTACATATTACACACTCACACACACACTTGCATACTCACTCCTTTGCATTTCATTTTGTACTGAGTTTTTTTTGCTGAAATTCATCATTTCAATACCTTTAGCCTCACCCACACTCACACACAACCATCTGACACAATACCAATACCATTTTCTTGGAAAGACTCCACAAGTGTTCTGCCATCTACTGCAGTGTTTTCCAGACCTTATCCTGAAGAAGTCCTGCAGTACACGGTTTAGAGTTTTTTTCCTCGCTCTAACACACCAATTCTAACTTCATAAAGTCATGTTAATTAGCTGATAAGTTGAGTTAAGTGTGATAGAGCAGGAGGAAAACACTGCAGTGTGGGGCAGGGGTACTTCTCGATCAGGGTACAGGATACTGCTCTGGTTTTATTCAGTTCAGCCGCTGAAATAAGACAAAGAACAACAGCTCCCCCATGTGGAGAGCTTGTAAATGACAGTGGGTGTAAAATAACCCGGTGTCTGGGTGTAGATTCAGTGGGTAATTGAGGGTAGTTGGATAACCATAGACATTAAACTGGGTAAAAGACGATTTAGGTTATTTATACTCCTGTTTATGTACATTTTTAATGTTGAAGGAAAACAACAGCAGCTTTTTAGTACTGTCTGACATCTGTCAATGGGACGAATGAACACGTTTCACAGCAAGTAAACAGTCCATTCTTGTAGGTGCTTTGTCAAAAGGAGCATATATAGTAAAAAATAATAGTCTGAGCCACTATGATCCAAAAAAGAACAAATTGTGATACATGACTCATCATAAAGAACATATTTAAAACATCAGGTAGGTATTTTAATATCCCTGATAGATTTAAAAATGCAGAACAGAGAAGGGAACCATGTTGAAACATGTATGTGGAAATGTAACATCTGCAAGAATTTTGGAAAATAAATAACTGACATAGTTTCTACCATATTTCACAAAACAATTCCTCTATGCCCGGAGATCTGATACCAGAAACACCGGCCTTAAAAACACAAGAGAGCAATCTGCTTAACCTCTGCTTGTTACACATGAAACATCTGGAAAGTGTTAATTACCCTTCTTTAAATATGTTGATAAATGGAAAGATTTCCTCCTGTTTAGCAATTGAAAGACTTACATATACAATCTAATAAAAAAAGTCATATTTTCCAAAACATTTGGGATTCATTTATTATATTTATAGAATTAAAACCTGATCTCCTAACTAGTCCTAAGTGGTCAGTTATTCTTAAAAGTTGTCCGAAGTGAGGGGTCACGGGCACGTAATGCTTATTTATGTAAGACTTTATGTTATTGAGATTTAAAGGATCTAAAAAGTATCTGCATTTAAGGTCTTGGTGCTTCAGCTTTAGAGATCTTAAGAAGTCTATACCTCCATATTTCAGAACCGTTTTTGAGTGCAGCAAGCACAACATTAGGTGGTACTAATGTTATGGCTGATGAGTGTGTAATTTGTTAAGTTAAAAACAGGAGCTAAAAGTAAAACTAAATATTAAAATTAATATTTTAAAATGAATAAATCCTTTGGGCCCTCTTTCATGTTTTGGCTTTCATGGCAGGGTTTCGACCTGGCATTTTTGAACAGGATAATGCTCACCCACAGCAAGGTTTTCCCAAGAATCTCTTCACCAGATTTCAATGCTTCATTGTCTTTCCCAGTTGCCAGATTTATAACCAATCTAGCATTTTTTTGGACCAACTAAGATGCCAGCTTCAGCAACTAATATATGTGCAGGATCTACAGCCCCAGCTGTAACATCTGTGGGTATATGTCACTCAGATTTCCATACACAACCTGTATGGCTCCATGCCCAACCGTGCCTCAACTTGCATCCTTGTATACAGTCCTCAGAAATGATCACAGTGCATACAATATCATCAGGCACCCTCATTCTTCTTTTATAGGTTACATTTACTATCCTTAGTGTGGAGTTCAATGTGTTACACTCACAGACTCTCAATATATCAACAGGTACTTGATTGGTAAGAGGGAATTAAGCTGAATTCCATTTGTACAGGTCTTTAGTGGAAACCAAGGACGTTCTCAGCAGACTCGACTACGCTGCTTAGAAAATAAAAGTCAAGGATGATGTAAGGATGTGGAAATCGGACAAATACCATTCATTTGACTTACACTTAATATGAGTGTAATCTTTTACTGGACCTTATGAGACTACTGTTGTAGTCGAGGTGTAATTCAGTTCTAAATCATCTGTATGTGTGTGTGTGTGTGTGTGTGTGTGTGTCTGTATATGTGTGTGTGTGTGTGTGTGCGCAATGCCCTCTAGACTGTCCTCTCTGCCTACCTATTACATCCCTCGTGACGGGTCTCAGGACACATATCGTGAGTATATCAGGCAGTTACCACCGGTGGAGCACCCAGAGGTCTTTGGGCAGCACCCGAATGCAGACATTGCCAGCCAGATCTCAGAAACACGCACTCTCTTCGACACACTCCTATCTCTCCAGCCCCAAGTTACTAGCACTACAGCTACAGGGGCAGGACCCAGTCGTGAGGACAAGGTGTGTATGTTGAATAATTAAATCCTTGTTGTGATATAGCTGCTTAACTTAATTATTATTGTAATTACTGAATAACTCATTGGGCCCTACCTTACACCCTGCGCAAGGTGTGCCGTGATGCTTATTGCTATCTTACACCCCGCCAGCAGTCTGTTTTCACGCTTTGCACCTGCATGTTTAATTTGCAAAGATACTTCTGAATATACCTATGCTGATGGACATGTTGGTCTGGAAGTGATGTGGTGTGATATCTGGTGTATTGTTATCTTGGCAGGAAAACACAGGTGCACCACTGAGTGATTTAAGCCCTGACAACAGTCACCCATCAGTTTTCAACGTGCATACTCCCCCACTTGTTACACACATACATGGATGCACAGATCCAACTTTTACATCAATAATAAACAGGATACAAAATAAAATAACAGCACTGTTCCTGTAAATAACCTTTACAGCATAAACAAGCAGTTTAATTTCCTTTGCTGACCCAAAACACACTTAATTAATTAAGGCCCTAAATCAAGCTGTAGAACCCATTATACAGCGTTGGAAAATATTAAGAGACCACTTCAGTTTCTGAATCAGTTTCTCTGATTTTGCTATTTAAAGGTACATGTTTGAGTAAAATGAACATTGTTGTTTTATTCTAAAAACTAGGGACAACATTTCTCCCAAATTCCAAATAAAAATATTGTGATTTAGAGCATTTATTTGCAGAAAATGAGAAATGGCTAAAATAATAATATGCAAAGAAAACAAGTTCATATTCATAAAGTTTTAAGAGTTTGTTGGAATAACCCTGTTTTTAATCACAGTTTTCATGCATCTTGGCATGTTCTCCTCCACCAGTCTTTCACACTGCTTTTGGATAACATTATGCCACTCCTGGTGCAAAAATTATTTTGTTTGATGGTTGTGATCATTCACCTTCCTCTTGATTATATTCCAGAGAATTTCAATTTTGTAAAATCAAAGAAACTTATCATTTTTAAGTGGTCTCTTATTTTTTTCCAGAGCGATATTATGAACTGCATAAGCTTTAAGTGTAATAACTGAATAATAAATATGCAGGTGTAGGAGGTTAAAAAGCTTTGGTTTTATTGGGCTTGACCTCCATGTGACTTGAAAAGCAGTGCTATACAGTTGTGTGTGTGTGTGTGTGTGTGTGTGTGTGCAGGTTTTAGAAATCTCTGCTGATGTGCGTCAGAAGGTCCCAGAACTGGTGGACTATGAGAGCACGCAGAAACTCCTGCAGGACGACCCGTCTCCTCTTAATGTAGTGCTGCTGCAGGAGATTCAGAGATACAATGCTCTACTACACACCATCAGGTCTGTGTGTGTGTGTGTGTGTGTTAAAGGAAAGTCTGAAAAAGAGAATTGTGAGCCCTTTTATAAGCTCTCTTAGATATAATGTGATGCATAAAATTGTACACTGACTGACGATAGTATGTATTATTGTATTTTGTTTTGTGTGTGTGTGTGTGTGTGTGTTCAGGACATCTCTGACAGAGTTGGAGAAGGGTATTAAAGGTCTAGTAGTGATGTCCAGCAGTCTAGAGGAGATGTTCCAGTGTATCCATGATGCTCGTGTGCCCCCCCTGTGGGAGAAGGTAAGACACTTTTATAATATGGGCTAAACTTTAGTACATTATTTTGCTAGTTCGGATCATGCCATCAGCATATGATGATTTGGGAAGAGACTGAAGAGAAGGCAGAGAACTCATAGGAAGCCAGTCTCTCTATTTTAACACCACACTAGCCAAAAGATTAAAACGAAATGAAATGAATAATACTAATATATAAATAAGTGTGTTTGTGCAATATTATATTGCAATATTTGAATACATTTTACATGACATTTAATGCGATAGCAGTAGCAGATTCTTAATGGCTGCTAAACAATTATTCCCATTCTTACTACATTTGTCACACCCTCGCTCTGTTTCCCTGTGTTTCTGCATTTCCCAGTGTGTTTTCCCAGTTATTTTCCGTAGTTATTTTCCCAGTTATTTTCCGTATTTTCCGTCACGTGTCTGTAATTTGTAACTCCGCCCCTCGTTACCTGTCTCCCCAGGTGTCCATTGTTTCCTGTATAAATAGTCCCCTTTTGTCTGTGTTTATTCGTCGGTCTTTGCACCAACTCCTGTCGTTTGTCTTTCCACGTCTTTCTTGTTTATTCCCGCGCTCCTTGGTTCCCCCGCTTTGTGTTTATCTTTGTTTATCTTTTTGTTTGTTCCTGCCTTGTTAGTTATTTTTCTATCTAGTCTAGTTTCTTGTTATTTCTAGTTTATTTTCTTGTATATATATCCCTGCCCTCTTTAGTTTGTTTTAGTTTTATGTATTAGTTCTCTCCTTGTTTAGCCTCCCTGTTTATGTTATTGTTAACCCCTCATTTGTTTTGGTTTATTTCTTTGTTCCGTATTTACTTGTTTGTTTTGTTATTTGTTTATTCGTTTATTTGTTTATTTGTTATTTATATATATTTATTAAATCTCCGTTACCTGCACTTGCGTCCGCCTCCTCGACTCCCTGCCTGGTCTAATCTGACAACATTGATTTAAATTCAAAATATGCTGCACATCATCCAATTACACAGGACACTCACTAGAATTAAATATGTTGTTGGTTATTAATTTTTATTCACTGACTATATTACAGTTTGCTCTGAATTCTGTATAATAATATCACAATAACACAATTTATTTATATATGTGTTTCATATTTTCCTGTTATCTACTCCTAATTGGAAGTATTGTGAACCAGTTATTTAGTGATGTACAAGATTAAAATTCAATATTTTTGTACTTTCTATATCTTTAGCATAGCAGTTGTGGAAGTAAGTAAAATAGTGAACGTTTGAGCACTGGAAGAACATCCTTACATATCCTTATTCTGTAATAGATTGAGTGGTCAATAGAATGGTTGCACAGCTGAATATGTATAATGATGGATCAATATACGATAGAGACGTATGTTTCAGCTTTAGTTTTCGGTGGGTATCGGCACATGCACAGTTGAGGGGTGTTCACTTTTGCACAATTTGGAGATGGAGTTGTCAATATCTTAAACATATCTTAAACTGCGGGAGGAGTTACATGAATAACTCCCGGCCGTAAAAATACAAATAATTCCATGAGCTCCCTTTGGTGGACAATTATAATTGTTTATTTGTTGGCAGATACAAAAACAGCTTTGAAAGTAGAGAAGCATGTGAACTGAAGCATTAAAGTAATTTTACAGGATTTTACACTAATATGACAGAATTACACAGCAATATGCAAAAATACGCATTCTCATTATGACCGGTAATCAGTGGAGCATAAAAATTACTGTTTTTAGGGCACTTTTCAGTGCAGCATATGCAAAAGTGGGACTAAAATAAGTTCTTATTTTTTATTAAATTGTAATTTAGTAAAAATGGCTCTAATTATTTTTGAGCAGATTCCAGGAACCTAACTAGCAGACCTGTGGAACGATGTTCTAGACAGTCAGTGCGTCATGCAGGCACACACTCAGTGGCTGTGATAAATCATTGTGTGGAGAGCGTGGAGCGGTAAGCTGTGAGGGCAGTGCCCTGTGCTTAGTGGAGAGGAGCTGGAGTGGAGTAAATGAATGGTGGAGTGCTGGAAGGTCACACTGCTGGAGTAGAGGCCAATGCACTGCAGCGCTGAGGATCAGAAGATGATTTTATCCCTGTTCCCCTCTCTCTCTTTTTCTCTCTCTCTCTCTCTCTTTCTCTCTCTCTCTCTCTTAAACTCACACACACACTTAGTCACTTTAGAGCACTTATGTACACTGACTTACATGGGCAAACGAACACAGACTCCCTGTTAAAATATTCCCCTCATTCATCATTAGTATACTGCTGCCCTCTTTATAGCGAGAGGGCACTGCTCGTCTTGGTCAAGGAGGTTGTTATCCGTATGTGTGTGTGTGTGTGTGTGCGCAGAGGTTGTCAAGTGCAGCCTGTTTATGTCTGCGTGCATATGATGAAATCATATTCATTATTTTGAGACAGTCTTGTAATATGCAGGAAAAACATTTTAGTATCGGCAGAAGACATCAAAGCTATTACTTATAGAATGTCTCTCGCTCTTTCCCTCTCTCCCTCTCTTAGAAGTCCAGCTCAGCTCTACTTCTGCCCTGTTTTTTCTCGTCTCTCATTACTCTCCCTCTCTCTCTCTCTCTCTTTCTCTTTCTGCCGGTCTGTGTCTCTGCCTCATCCGTCTATGGTCTTAACTTTGATCTGATCATAGCAGAAACAGGTAACAGAGGGTAACATTCAGCTCTTTTCTTTAATTCTACTCTTTTTGCTCATGACTCATACATCCCTGCTAACATTTATAGCCCTCCATCTTCTGTACCCCCTCTGCTTCCTGTTCCTTTCCACACTTTGTGATGTATGAGTGATTGTAGATTCACGTATTCACCGTTCATTATTTATCTTTACTGGCCATTAGAGGTGACAATTGTAATACCAAAAAAAAAAAAAAAAACACTGGGGCAAAAGCCCCTCAAATCCATTAGACTGGAAAAGGTTAGAAGGTCATGTCTAAGGCTTTGGGACTCCAGCAGACTACAGTGAGAGCTATTATTCTCAAATAATAATAATATAAAACAATGGTGAACCTTCCCAGGAGTGACTGGCCTACCGAAATTACTTGAAAAGGGCATGAACAACTCATCCAGAAGGTCACAAAATAACTCAGAACAACATGTAAAGAACTGCAGGCCTCATTGTCTCAGTTAAGTTCGGTATTGACGATTCAGTAATAAGAAAAAGACTGTGTAAAAATTTACTTCCTGGAATGGAGTTCCTAGGCAAAAACTACCGCTGACCAAAAAGAACACAAAGGCCTGCCAACAAACATATTGATGGTCCCAGGAAAATATTTTTTGGCTGTCAGGACAAAAGGACCTTTTTGGAAGGTGTGTGTCCTGTTATATCTGGCATTAAAGGTCACCTTCCGTCGTTTTTTCTTTCATTTTAAAATGTCTAGTTGTGGTCTCTAGTATGAATGAATGACATGTGAGCCGTTTTTGTAAAAAAAAAGTGCTCAGGTGTCTCTGTATAGCTCTTTTTTAATGGACTGTTTTAGGGGTGTGTCCAAAATGACCGGATTCCAGCTTTGCTCATGAATATTCATACATGCAAACAGCATGCAAATATCTCTCCTCTGATTGGCTAGGAGCACTGCGACGCCCCTCCACCGCTCTGCCGCTCACTGCCTCCCACCTCCTAACTGATGAGCGGTGATGTTGCGTCGCTTCAGCTCCGCCTCTGGGAGTTTCTCGAGCCAAGGTGGGCTGGTCTGTGAGTTTCTGCCTACGTAGGCAGAAAGATAATTCAAAATTCACCCGTTTTTCGGAGGGGGGGAGGGGGGATTTCTTTGCTTAGCTCCTGCAGACAATGGGGGCTGCAAAACAGTTTAATGTGCAGGTGTACACATTCAACTCGGAGAGACCTACTGTATTCCACAAAAAACAAGAAAAATCGGATTTTCGCGGAAGGTGACCTTTAATTGGATTGAAACACATAAACTAAATTGCAAATTATTTTTATCATTTATAATTATTTTTATATAAAGTTCCAATACTTTTGCTCACAAGAAACATGGGTAGGTTCAAACAGAAAGTGCTATCTTCTAAACTGTGTATCAGATCCAGATGTAAATACCTGGAAATAAAAGCTAAAATGTTGATATTTTCTCTCATGTTACTTTTTTATATAAAACCCTAATGTTTGCAGTCAACAGCAAAAACAAATGGATTAACTTTTGGAGGGGATTCTATTTAGAACCTTGTTTGTCATGTTTTTCAGTTTGAGCTCGGTCTGTCACCCTTATGAAATACAGAAAAAATATAGAAGCATAACACAGAGCGGGGCTATATTTATTTCTGTCAGTGTCAAAGTGTTTTACAGCATAAATTAGCACGAATTAAACTTAATCAGTCACACGTATCCCAGAACACTGAAGCAGATTTAGCTTTCGAGGTGTTAAACATGCTGAGCAACAACTAGGCTCTGATTAAATTTGAAATTAAATTAAATTCTTTTAAAATCTGAAAATGGCAAACAGTAAAGTCCTTCCTCATTCTGCAGCCCACAGGAAACAATGGCTGTGCACTGAATGACTACTATTCATTTTATTGCATTATTTCTTTAAATGCCAATATATTACATAATGCCTGGATCAAAGCATTCAAGAGCCTCAGCATTGCACTCATTTAAATGAAGCTCATGCCAGACCCTGAATCCCTGCCCTTGGCAAGCACAGCAAGGCTTTGAACACCATAATGTCACATGAAATGAATAACTGTAACAAGGTTGGCAGTCAACCACCTGTGTAAGCTTAGCTCATCATGCATATCTCTCTCTCTCTCTTTCTCTCTCTTCCTCACTCAACCCTTTAGGCGTACCCATCTCTGAAACCCTTGGCATCATGGACGAGGGACCTGTGCCAGCGGGTGGAGCAGTTTGCACACTGGGCGGAGACTGCACATCCTCCAGTGCTCTTCTGGCTGTCTGGCTTCACCTTTCCCACAGGCTTTCTCACAGCTGTGCTACAGTCCTCCGCACGGCAGCACAACGTGAGCAACTTACACACTAAATACATGCATACATACAATATCGATTATATATATTCATTCATACTCTCAAACATTGTTAGACAAAATAGTCAAATAAATCCTAAACTATGATTTAAGATCATGCAAATAATCATTTTGAACCCAATGTAAAAAACAGCAGTTTTAAATGGAGAAAATTGATTTTGAAGGATTTGAGTTGGTAACAAAATGGTTATATGAACAGGTATTTATTGCCACAGTACATGTGGGCTAACACAGTTCTGTTCACACCATAAAACTTTATAGATATGAATGCATGAAATATGTGGACTACCTTTGGCCAAAATCTGATGAACGTTTTGAATCTTATAGCAGTTTAATCCTGTTCTGTCTGTGTGGTCAGCGCTACAAGACATAGCAGCATGTAATGAAAATAGACCAGAAAATAGAAGTTTATTGATGGTGCACCTCATAATCTGGTGTGCCTTATAGTAGAAAAGTACTATACTTTTTTGTGCAGGAAATCTTAATTTCTTTGCTTCTTGATAAGCTTTAATAAACGGAGCTAATCTATAAACAATGCTGATTTTTATACAAATTGTTCACAGACCAACGAAAATAGTGCAACCAGTTCAATTTCCAGCACCATCACTATATGATCTTTAATAATAAATGTGACATATAAAATTACATATTTAACACCAAAACTTTATACATTTTATTTATAAAATGTAATGTTTTCCCCACATAACAATGAGTACTCTTATATTAGGGTCTCCCCATATTAACCCTCAGTATATATTCGATCAGAATATATATTGAGTATATTGAACTCAAGTTATAAATAAGTATATTTACCCCAATATTAAAACCTGATTGATGCCCCAGTTATGATTGATATATACATAAAACTGGTCTTATTATTAGTATAATAATAAGTGATTCTAAATAGTATTGTGAGTTGTGAAAACCACACAACATATTATTATTGCAATTGTTTGCGATTTAACATATTAGCATTTTAAATCCAATTTTAAAATAAAAGGCTTAAAAAAAGGCAGCTGGCTAAATAGATCATTAAGTAATGTATACAGTAATTATGCTAAGACATAGACTGTGGATAGCTGGACAGAGCATCGTCTCTCAAAAGTGAAGCCACCACAGGTCGGGCGCCCCCTGCTGTTCGGTTGCAGAAAGCTTTGTAACCCCACCCATCCCCATAGGTTTCAATGACAAAACAGACAACTTTCAATCACGTTTTTTCCCCAATATACTGTAATTCTACCTCCGTTATTTAAATGCAGCAGCTAGTGTAAGCTCTGGTAATATTGTAAAATTTTTATATCCCCACAGAACTCGTTTTTTAAACCGTTATTCAGCTCTATTCAAAAAGGTGTGCTTATTGTAAAAGGGCTGGGTTGCGACTAGCCGGGGTGGGATCAATGACTGTATGGGTGGGACCATAGACTGTGTATAGCTCTGTGGAGACAGCCCTCAGGGGCGGGGTTATTTAAATGAGTAGGCTGTCTCTCCACAGTTTTTCTCCCTCCTCTGGTCTCTACTGCGCAGACTCGGGTTTCAGTATCGCCAACATGGCGCAAGATTTTAGCTTCATTTTCATTAAATGATTGCGAACCATGACGACGCGTCCATCTTTTTTACAGTCTCTGTGCTAAGACATTTGTATAGGTGCTGCAGGCAGAAGCATGTAAATACACTGTGAGTGTACTTACCTGACTCACATTATTTATTTTAACATTTGCATTTTACAATCCTAATCCTTTTATCCGTTCAAATATTTTATCCCTAATTTGTGTACATGTGGTAACAAGTACAAATACAAACTTTTGTACACACATCAGCGAATATGTGCACATGGGTCAGTGATATAACTCACATTTTTGTTACATTATTTCTTATTAAATATATCTGTAAAGAACTAGAGGGAGAGGGAGATAAATATCACATTATCCGCAGCAACCATTCAACCACAGTTAAAAAGGGTAATTCAGTAATCTAGAATTTTGTGTTCTGCCATTTTATCATTTGTGCATTTTATGTTAAAACCATAACGTTAAAATCATAACGATGAAAACAAAGCAGAACAATTTAAAAAAATGACAGTTATTGCATCATAATAAAGAACCTACGGCTCCGTCATTAACCTACTGTTGTGTTAGCCAGCACCGTGTTTGGAATCTGTGTTTTAGCATCATTTAGCAGGAACAGCACACATTAATGAGAGCTTCTTTAATGTACTCAGGACAGTGACAGGAGTTTGGACGCGTCACTAAGAATGATAAATTGCTCTGTGTTCAACAGGTGTCTGTGGACACACTTTCTTGGGAATTTATTGTGTCTACAGTGGATGACAACAACCTACTCTTTCCTCCCAAGGTAAGTAACCAGTGCCAATATTAGTGTATAAATTCCCTTCCACATCCTGTACACTGTTAATTATCTCTAGATAACTTATAGTCTGTTAGCAACTAATACAGGTAGCTGTTTTTCTTTCTTTTTTTTTATCTTGCCTTAGTTTTCAGCACAGCAGGCAATGATGGAAACTGGGTTTTATTCTAATATGAAGGCCAGTGGTTTTAGTGTAAGCCAATTTTTCAAACCTTAAATATAATAAATAAAACTAAACAAAAATATTATTAATAAGTAAAAAAAGTTTTTTTTTTCCTGAGGCCAGTGTGTCTGATTGCATCTCAGCAGTGTTGCTGCAATAAAGGTTTTGGTTGGTAAATTGCTGCTATGTTAAAACTGTTGGTTGCTAAGGTGTTATTAGGTAATTGACAAAGTGTTGCTATGGTACAGAATTCAGTTGTTATGGTGATATTTGGTGGCTGCTAAGTTGTCGCTATGGTATAGGTGTTAGTTGCTAAGCTGTTACTAGGTAATTGGAAAAGTGTTGCTGTTGGCATAGAATTTGGTTGCTAAGGTGTGGTTAGGTGAATGCCAAGTTGTTGCTATGGTATATGTGTTGTTTGCTAAAGTGGTTGCTAAGATAGGTTGTTGTCTATATTGTGAAAATGTAATGTCCACAAACAGGTGAAACCATAATGGTAAATAATAAACTCGAAAATAACAATATAGCTTGTTGAACTGCTGTCAATGTCTATATTATTTAGTAAAAATACACTCTACCTACACTTTACATCGTCCTGTAATCTTGGTCATTTGTGGACCAAGGGGTTTGAATAATTGAATATGATTGATGATGGGAAAATATGCAAACATCTAGAATAGTAATATTTTGAGGTCATACATTGTTATCATTGCAGGGTTTAAGCTGCCCTGCAGTATAAAGAAGCACACAATGGTGATTAAAGCTCTTTATAAAAGCTTATATAATAGTGATTTAGAGTGGCAAGAAAAAGTACTGGTATGTGAACCTTTTGTAAGGGCATGGTTTTCTGCATACATTTATCATAAAAATATATCTGATCATTATCCAGGTCAAGGATATTGACAAATATAATGTGCCTAAAATAATAACACAAAAAGAAATGTAGGATTGTTCATGTCTTCATTGTGAACAACTATAAAAGTTATTGTGGAAAAAGTAAATAAACTCCTGTGTTAATTACCTCAATAAAGCTAATTACAGTCAAGTGTTTGTATACCTGGAGTCTTGTTAGTTTGGAGGTGTGGACTACAGCTAATTAAAAAAAAAAAAACACTCAGACTCACAAACACATATATATGTGAGCCATGCCATGGCAAAAAGGACAGTGGATTTATGATCACATTTTTTGAATGATCAAATGATCATATTCAAATTTACATGATATTTGAAAAAGGTTATGAAGGGATTTCAGCGACAGTTTGGGACAGACTTTTTATGCCCTGTTAAAATGACCCAAGAACAGAACAGAGACTCTTTACTTAAGAACAGCCCCAAGTGATTGACAAAGATTATATAGACACAGATATATATACATATATATATATATATATATATATATATATATATATATATATATATATATATATATATATATATATATATATATATGTATATATATATCTGTGTTCACAAGTCTACAATCTGTAAAATTGTTTTTGGAGGACCCTATGAAGGAAGCTCTGCTTAATAAAAGAACATTTGCTGCATGCGTGAAGTGTGAAATAACTACTGGATAAATGAAAATGGACAGTTAACACGATGATTGAATTATTGCTGTACTTCATATTGCAAAAAAGGCACTGCTCATCACCATGAAAACACCATCCCAACCATAAAGTATGCTGGAGGGAGCATCATGATTTGGGCCTGATTTGCTGCATCAACCATTTATTGATTCCATGATTGATTGAAGAATGAGTATAAATAAAGTTATAGCGAGCTAATATTTTTTTTGAGAATTAATTTAGACCCATAATATTAAAGATTGAAGATTGAATCATATTTTATGACAACTTTTTGCGTAAAACCATGAAATTTTAAAAGGTTCACACACCTTTTCTTGCCACTGTATGGCTGTATCACAAGAGACTCCAGAAGATTTCTCATCTGAGGAAGAATTCAATACCAATCCCAGTAGTGAGCATCTAACAAAGAGAGATGAAAAGACATGCCATAGAATCTGTAAACAAGCCAGCTGGGGATCTGCCGGCAGAATATGAGGGTGTCTGTCATCCAAAAGTAAAGGTTTGACACATTCAACATGACAGTGATCTGAAGAAAAGAAGTAAATCAACTGAAATCAAGCAAGTGACTCAAATAGAAGACATTCAGATCTTAATCCTTTTAATATGCAGTGGCATGATGTTAAGCAAAACATTTTAGAAAGACAGCTCATATACATGAAATACAACTGGGTCTGGTTTAAGTGGGCCAAAATACCTTCTAAGCACAGGACTGATCAGCAGATGCAGAAAGCATTTAGCAAAGTTATGGTTTAGAATAAATGACTTTATGGTGCTACTATTGCTATTTTTTATTAAATGTTTTTGACTTTTAAATTGTGTAAAAACAGACATTTGACATTTTTTTTGTAGTTGTGAAAATTCAGTATGTCAGAAATCCTAATATGTCTAAGTAAACTAAAATGTAGACTTGCCAGAGCTGAATACCAGTACTGCATTTCTAGGCTGTATATAAAGGGTCCTTCACTTTGAAACAGCCTTCTAAAGCCAGGCGGACACTGTGAGATTTATTTAATCGGATGCGTTATGAAACTAGACTGAAGTAGATATTACCAAAGATATTGTTTTTTTTCTTTTATATATGCCTTCATATAAAATCTAATCATTCTTTGCCACTGTACCATTGATTCTATTCTATATTTTTTTTAAGACATGTTAAAGCATTTCTATTAGTCTTTTTATCTTAAAGTTCATCACGTAATGTAAAAACTGCCAAAAAGCCAAAGATGGAGGTGTAAAGACAATATGTAAATTTTTCTTTTACACCCTACACTGGCAGGGGTGTGGAAGAGGATCACCATCTATTTAAAACCCTTTTTGATTTTTATTATTATTATTATTATTATTATTATTATTATTATTATTATTATTATAGATCACAGCAGTGTTAGTGGGACATTTTTGCAATTCTTGCTTTTAAGCTGAAAAAACCTGAAACGGTAAAGATCAGAATGTAACCTCATAAATAGCCTGACCTAGATCTAGACTATTTTACTGCTCTGTGTTCATTTGAATACTGTGGGTGGTGCACTTCTTTACGTCATCACTTTCCACTACAGCTGATCATTTAAACTTCAGCTTCTTTTCTCTCAGGTGTAAAACCAGGTAACAGAATCTGGGACAGCAAGAGTTCTATCTAATATCCAAATAATTATACACAAGATTGATGAGTAAATATACATTATAATCATTCATAAAAACAAAATGTTTTTATTGCATATACCATGTTGTTGTTCTTTTTTTTCTCAACAGGTTTTTGCATAGTTTAATGATTTCTATGCTTTGACTCTAGGAATTGTGTGTATTGTTTCTCAGTTCTAATAATACTAGAGCTCAAAGTATCTAAAATTTAGGATTTATTCATATAGTCTTAGATGCTCCAAATAAATGACTAAGCACATTTTAATCTGAAACTAGACTGAAGTAGATATTACCAAAGATATTGTTTTTTTTCTTTTATATATGCCTTCATATAAAATCTAATCATTCTTTGCCACTGTACAATTGATTCTATTTTTGACCCCAAACTGCAGCAGAGCACACTGAGCATTGGCTATGTTATTTTTGACATTATATTAATGTCTTATATTATGCACACTAATGTATTGTTCATATATAAATATTACTGTTCTTTAATTTTGTTTGTAAATCTGTGGAATATTATACTGCGTGTCACATGATGTGTCTCTGTTGTACAGGATGGTGTGTTTATTCGGGGGCTGTATTTGGAGGGAGCTGGCTGGGATAAGAAGAACTCGTGTCTGGTGGAGGCAGAGCCCATGCAGCTGGTTTGCCCCATGCCCACCATCCATTTCAGACCTGTGGAGAACCGCAAGAAAGTGGCCAAGAGTATGCACACACACACACTCACACACACAAGCAATGTTCTGATATTTAAAAAACATACCACTAGTGGGAAAAAAAATCATTTTAAAATTAATTCAGTAAAAAAAAAGCATACTAATCCATTATTAATACATCCTGTAACTGTCAGTACAGAATTTTTCCCCATAACCCTTTATATTAGGTTGTAATTTAATGATGCAACTATAAATTTGCCACAGACATGTTCTCTTACTTAAATTAGGTGTTATTTATTTTAAGAATTAAATTTTAGATTGATACTTGAAGAATCCACTGTGTGGCTGTAATCTACAAAAAGCCCTTCATCAACAGACAGTTTACATTAAATATTAAAATGATTAAATAATTAAAGATGAATGACATCAAGTGAAATAAAGGTATCATTGCAGGAAACATACTGTCCTTCTTTTATAAGATTTTAATGTTTATCTTGTTGTTCTGTGTGTGTGTGTGTGTGTATATGTGTTTAGATATGTACTCTTGCCCCTGCTACTACTTCCCGGTTCGTTCAGGAGGGGCGGGTCGTCCTTCCTTTGTGGTAGGAGTGGATCTAAAATCAGGAGCCGTGTCTTATGAGCACTGGATCAAGAGGGGAACAGCACTACTGATGAGTCTGGACAACTAGAGAAGCAACTCCTACATTTAGATATTAACTTTTTTTCATATTCACCTTATACCAAATCTACAATATTGCATTTTTTCTGATTTGTTTTTCTAATTTGAATCTACGTGTTTTCTGTTTTCTAATTTGATCTAATTTTCATTTACATTTTCTTCCACTTAAAGTTAAGAAGGTTTTCTTCTTCCTGTGAAGTTGTTGGTGTTTATTTTGTTTAACATTGTTAGTATGCACAGCTTAAATTAATGCTGATAGCACTGTAAAGCAGAGTTTGATGCTTATTTTCATACTTACATATCTTTAAATGAGATTGCATATTTTTACACTTTCAAAGAAAACGTTTAAATCACCTGTAAATAGTTCTATGCCAGCAGCTACATGAAATATAAAATGCTATTAAAAGAAATGGAATACGGATTTAATTAAACAATTCTCACTGAATTCTTAACATGTTTTACATTTATTGCATCAAGAACACACACTTTAAAGACAAAACAATTCGAACACCTGCTCCTTCATTGTTTCTTTTGAAATCAAGAGTATTTGGACTGCTTGTCTGTACTGTTCATACTTGTAACAGCTTTCTACTATGATTTGTAGCAATGCTCTGAAGATTTGATTGCATTCAGCGACAAGAGCATTTGGGTAGTCGTGATGTTGGATAAGCCCATTCCCAGCTCATTCCAAAAGCATTGGATAGGTGCAATGTAGAGTAGCTGAATGCATTTATCAGAAGTGGTGTCCACAAACATCTGGAAACATATTGTAGATAACAGCTGTCTCCTAAAATATGTCCTCCATTTAATGTAAACTGTGTAGACACTGATAGAGAGAGAAACTCTGAAGTTCTCAGGACAGTCTTCAGCCTCTACACGGGTTGGGATAAATTCTTGAAAGAAGGAGGAAAACAAGAGCGAGTGCAGCAAAAGTGAAACTGAAGAATAGTTCTGAGGAAAGGAGAGGGAGACGGGGGGGCTTTGGTTCAAGGCTGCATTCACAGGGCTCCACGTCTGAAAGAGCGAGACTTCCTCAGGACTGTAAGGGGCTCTTTACTGGGCTCCACGTCTCAGGCAGTGTGTACCGCTAACTGGTTGTTGGGGCGCTCATAGCAACATGTTGAATTCAAATTTAAATTGGGCCTCCAAGGCTCTATTGTAGTTGCTCAAAGTACTTCAGATTTTTTTTCTTTTTCTCTCGTTTTTTTAATGGATGCAAGGGGAATAAGGGAGGCAACGACATCTTTTAAGCCCCCGATTGGAGGATGAAGTCTCCTAGGATTATTCATTACAGTTGTTGAATGTTCCCACCTCAGATCCATTCAGGACACACACCAAAATGTGGGAGAGAAGTGTGTAAGAGACAGAACCAAACATGGTTTTCCATTGTTGGTCTCCAGTTATGCAAACTATTTGTTCCTATTACCTACAGCCAGTGTGTAAAGATCAACTTCAATGATACTCGTAGAAACATACCTGATATTTAGTATCACTATGTTTGTAAAAATTGATCCAGGCATCTATTCACACAAATGTTCAAACACTTTACCACACATTTAAAAAATATATAACAATGTATATAGTTATTTAAATAGGCTGGATTAAAGGTTTATTAAAAGATAAAAATGTGTAAATAAAGCATTTACCACTTTATCAACACTTAAAAGTTATTTTTCCAGAGGAAAAAGCGATTAATTTTTTTTTTAGATATTATTCTTTTTATTCATTTATTTTTACCTCTACTGTCAAACCTTTTAAAATTATGCCTAAAACATGTCAAAGATGGCATTACTATGGGAAAATAAGAAGCATTTAACTGGAAGCATGCTTTACTGTAACCTGTTTAACAACATTGTGAGAGGAAAGTGTAATTTAAAAATTTACCCAGCATTAGTGCATCACTCTATTATTTAATCAGTTAGTCATTTTAGTCATTTTTTGTTTGAAAAAGGCAAAAAAATGGAAGGGGTAGTTTGGGAGGGGCACTAGGTGATGTATGGGTTTAAAGGCGGGGCAGGAGGGAGAGCTGATTGGCTGAGCTGCAGCAGCAGCAGTGTGCCTCTGATGGTGGTGAGACCCAGATGGTTGGACATCACAAGGGGGGGGACGGTATTATTGATTGACTGATCTGCATATTGTGATGTGTTTGCGTACCAAAGTACACAGACACATCATCCTTGCCTATAGCACAGCTGAACCTGTGAGGGCACTGCAGAGGCAGAAATTATGGTTCTTAAATGTTTATTAAAATTGTAATTAGGATTGGTATGTTTCATTACTTCAAAGGAACACATTTCAGCTATTAATGGAAAACATATGGTTACTCATGGGCCCAATGGTAATAGCTTTCTGAACCTGGGTGTTGATCACACATCCTTGTTATAAATGACTCAGCACTCTAGTAACCACTGGGCCAGCATTTCACTTCTTTAAGAACTTTTGAAGTTCTTATTTCACAAGTAACAACACTTTGTTTTACATGAGAAAGGTGAGAATGAGTTTGTTGTACTCTATACAGCTATGCTGCTCAGGATTTTCAGAAAAATCCCTTTTTACTGTAGCGGTCAGAAGGGTGTTCTCAGACTCTTTTGGGGACAGTTTTTGCTGGGCTGGGAATTCCTGGAAGAGGAAGGGGGATCAGAACAGTGAAAGTGAAAGTGAAATGGAGTGAATGTACTCAGAGAGATCTCAAAATAACAGATGAGGGATGCTCTCAGTCAGTCTGTAGGCCATATCTTGGCTTCTACATAACTTTGCTACTCTGTCTGCCAGGAGCTTTCCAGCAGCACTAAGCCGAGAAGGCAAAGCTTCCCGTATCCAGACCGACTGGAGACCCTTCCTGGAATTCTGCTCAGATAATCACTAGCTAACGGCCATGACAGCCAATCAGTAAATCAAGCCATAATACTTCATCACCCGCCATGATTTACGCTCCAACAAGTGGGGAAACTTCACCGGAGCGGGATTTACTGCGTCACTGAGTGTTATTCCAGCTGCCCGCCCGGGAAAGAATGGAGCAATCCTGGAATTTTGGGAAGTCGGTGTACTTGTGTGTCTGTGTGAGTGTGTGTGTATGCGAGTGTGTGTGTGTGTGTCCCCTAGAGAAGAAGAAGGAGAAGAGAGGCGGGGCAGCCTGAGAGCCGTCCACCGAAAATAACCTGCATGAGAGAGAGAGAGAGAGAGAGAGAGAGAGAGAGAGAGAGAGAGAGAGAGAGAGAGAGGAAGAGAAAAAGAGTGAGAAAGAGAGAGAGAGGGCGGGAAATAGTAAGAGAGAGAGCAGGAGGAGGAAGCGGGGCTCTCTCCACTCCAACATCAAGGGGAAAGAGAGAGCGAGAGGGAGTGAGAGTGTGTGTATAGATGCGTGTGCGTGTACAAGCGTGAGCGCGCGCTCGCTCGCGATGCAATATGGAATTAAAACTGCGCAATTCCCAAACCTGAGCCCTGCATGGCACATCTCGCGCGAGGTAGGGAATAGAGCCACCACGGACCTGGGCGCGTGCACGAGCACGGATTTCTTCCTCTCATAGCCTAAAAACTGCTGTGGACTCTCTCCTTCTCCACCTACCTCCTCCTTCTCCTCCTGT
Organism: Astyanax mexicanus; assembly: GCF_023375975.1. Classification (NCBI taxonomy): domain Eukaryota; kingdom Metazoa; phylum Chordata; class Actinopteri; order Characiformes; family Acestrorhamphidae; genus Astyanax; species Astyanax mexicanus. The sequence goes on along the minus strand of NC_064415.1, from coordinate 14,792,394 downwards.
TGGGTTAGCTAACCCAGCTAATTCCCGCAAAACACAGGCACACTGCGGCTCCAGCGTGCAGCAGCTAGCCTCCACACTGGGTATGAGAGAGGGGCTTCTGGAAAAGACTAGAAGAACAAGAAGAAGAAAAAGAAGACGAGAAGAAGAGGGAGGAGGAGAAGGCGGAGGAGAGGGGCTGGTGATGACTGTCTGTTTGTGGTCACGTTTTTTACCCCTGCACACATATAGCCTAAAACTAGCAGCTAGCTAACTACATCACCCCGACTAGTTAACGTTACAGCACGGCTGCTTATTTTCCCCCATAAGCTGCATATGCAACATTTCGTATGCAGCGCCACGCATGTAGCGTAAAGATGCACGCTGGATTGGGGAGAGTGACTTTACAGGCGGACAGGATTGGAGCTGGGTGTCATTCACAGCGAGGAGGGAAACTGCGCAGTTGTTTTTTTTTAAGCATTTATTTATTTTTTTCTTCTACGATGAGGAGAAGCAAGCCACCTCCCATCTCTAAGCGCTGTGCATTCGCAGGTAAGTCACTGATTAATTGTGTTGAGCCACTTTAATTAGGCTTGGGCTTGGACTGAAGCTTGCTGTAGGAGGCTGTTCTGAATGGAGGTGACATGTCTGTCCCTCAGTGCTGCTTGATAGCTGAATACGCAGCTCATTAGAGTTAAGTAACCTTAGCTAGGTTAGCTAGAGCTGCTTGAATAGCTTTAATGGTTCCTTTACGTTTAAATTCTCTCATACTGTAACGTGTTCTTGTCTTTTTCCTAGGCTCATATGTAAGAGTATTGATATAGTAACTAGCTGTGTTTGTGAGTGTATGTTTTAAGTGTTCATGGAAAGTGTCTAGCAAGTAGTCTTAACTAGGTTATCCGAATAGCTGGATAGCTCTAGGTTAGCTAGTTTAGGTGTGTATCTAACGTAGCTGCTAAAGTTGATCTCCCCTGCTGCCTGTTAGTAATAGGAAAACTGATGAGATCATAGTTGCTCTTAACTGGAAGCCAGTGGGAGTTGTGATGTTGCAATCTATTTTTCTCTCTTTCTCTCGTTTACTCATACACACTCATACACAAACCTTCTAGAATCAGCTAAGCAGTAGCCCACCCTTTATATAACTACAACAATTCAGCCAAAAAACGAAAAACTATTGGAACAAATGGCCTCAGGCCCATCCCTATATTTTTCTCATATAGCTATTTAGCTAAATAATGAACTGTTAGGTAATATCAGCCATTGACTGGAGCTCGGACCTTCACACAGCGCCCCGTTTCTCCCCTGAATGTCATGTGGCGAAGTTGTGGCGGGTTCAGAGATTTTCCAGGAAGAAGGTTTGAATTTTTTTCTAAGCCATGTTTTTTCTCTTCCTCTCTTCTGCTCTCTGCCTGCCTGCGCGTCACCGCCCCCTTCCATACCCGCCTCTCGCCGCCGGGGGGCGCCGCAGCACCGCGCCCAGCCTCTCACTTCATACCAGTGACTCCATGATTGAGTGTGCAGCAGCAGCAGGGTTTAAACAGAGCGGAGAGGAAAACTAGCTATTTCTGTATCTCTATTAGTGTATTAAATCAGGGTGTTTTTTGTAGCATAAACAGTCACAGCTCATCTTCTTTAGCTATTTCCTGCCGTGCCCCTCTGAGCGCATTCATTCATACAGGAAAAAATAGCCACCAAACTGTCACTTGGGCGGAACCTGGTGGTCCCCGTGCTGCCTGAACGAAATGTACGTCTTCAGTTAGGAAACCCAACCCAAATATGCTGCTAGGCAGCGTATATTACTTTTACATTACATCTTAAATCTTTAAATTTATAGTGTATATTTAATTATTCCAATTAGAAATGTACACATGTTGCAGTTTCTCCAGGCAACCAGAATGTAGCTAACTACTGAACCTGTAAAAAAAAAAGCTAACTAGCTTAACTAACTAATTAGCTGCTAATGCTAAACAAGTAGGTTCAATATCTACACCTTCCTTAAACAACCACCTTTATTTTAGGAACTAATTTTTCAAGAAACACAAAAAAAAAAACAAATTTTACAACCTTCTTAACTTTTAGTGGAAGTCAATATAAAGTGTTAATTTTAGGTTCTTTTAGAGAATTTCTATTGGTCCATTTATCAATAAATTTTGACACAATTACTGTGTTCAAATTATGTCGTAAACTAAAAATCAACATCAATTTTACAGACTATAAGGCACATTTTAAGTGACAATAGTAAGGAACAAGGGTATCACCATGTTTCCCTTCTAATTCAGCAGGTCACGTTGAAACAAAACAAAACTGTAATTATTTTTAAGTCAAACGATTCCTGGATGTTGATTTGGGTAAGAAATGTGCTCAATTGTTCATTTAACGTTACAGTAAGCTTAGACTTCCATTATTTTCAACCGTTTTACTGCTCCTTACAACCAGACCGGTAAAATTCATACATAAGGTGCACCGGATTTTAATGCGCACTAGGGATTTTTAGGAAAATTAAAAGATTTTAAGTGCACCTTATAATGTGAAAAATGTGGAAATACTTATTTTTCATTGGACAATGACAATATGACAATTGTTGTAGCTATTTAACAATTAGCAATGGTTTAAGATGATAGTTTATCATACAGTTGAACCAATCAGAAACAATCCAAATTTAACATTGTGAAAAATATTGATTGAAAAGAGAGTTAACATTAACATTTTAACAGCCAGCTAGCTTCATGGACTTAGCTATTTTACTGACTAAAATGCAGACTAAAAATCTCATCAATTACTGATTCGTTCACTAAAGAAAGCCAGTAAAAGTCACATTTATTTGGACTGAGTCGCAACATGAGGAGAGGATTTAGCCAAAAGTTTTAGGTGATGTTATGTAACTTTGGTTGGGTTGAAAAATACAAACAAATTAGGTTTTACAAGCAGAGGCCTTTAGAAAAAAGGTAAGCTCTGCTTTAGTTGGCATGTTTAGCTTGTTAGTTAGGTCACACACCATAGCATGGACTCCTAGTTACCATAGCAATTTTTAGCCTAGCCTAGCCTAACATGACTTAGCACTATAGCAATGTTGTAGCACTCATTATTTTTGTAGTTAGTGAAAAGTTAACTGTGGCAGCACTTGTTCTGGTTGGAAATCTCAGTTTCCTGAGTGTAGCCCATTCCTGCCAGTTGGAAATTGCAGGTGAAATGCTGTGTTATCATTTTGATATGTTAAGTCATTATTTTGAGATACTAGGCCATTATCCTGAGATGATAACTTTTTATTTAGGACACTTTCATTATCTTGAGTTTTTTTTATTATTTTTGAGAGTGTTTAAAATAGTTATTTCTTCTTACTATACTGTGATTCTTTAAACTTTTTTAATTAAAGAAAAAAAACTGACATTTTTAGGTGGTGGGAATGGGATTCCATAGACTAGCTTTATCTCTTAGCCATTTTTAGGCCTTGCTTTTTAAAGTACTGTATTTTTTTTCGCACTGTAAGTCGCCCCAATTCTAAGGTGCAATAAACGCCTATATTTATACATAAGGCGCACTGAAATGTAAGGTGCATTTAATGCGACACTAGTTACTTGTAGTAGGAACAGGGGTGTCATCACAGTGTTCAGCAATGTACTGGCTGATAATACTCACTTCTGAACCGCCAATAAGCTAACGCTTAGCGTGGTTAGCGGCTAATGCTAGTACTGCTCTAGCAGTGCTAGCCAGGATTAGCAGCAGGCTACAGGCTAATACTCACCTCTGAACGGCTAAAGAGCTAGTGCTTTGCGCGGTTAGCATCTAAGGCTAACTGCTGGAGAACTAAACTGAAACTACTGTATAACCCTGTACTTCAGCAAATTGGCTTTACTTTTCCTTAAAACCTAGGGAAAAGGCAATAGCTCAGCCAGATAATCTCAGGCTCGGCCAGTCTGAAGTTTTGCTGTTCGTATTTGTGTAATGTATAGCATAGAATGTGTGTAGAATTGTAACTCCGTTAACTGTTAATTCACAGTATTTTTAATGTGGGTGACTGTAAAAAGTAAAGTATATTTCAGGTTGAGAGGCGATGCACAGCATATTATAAAAAAGATTTCCGTTTCATTTTAACTGATTTTTGGACAATAATCTACACACATGAATCTGCTGTAAACAGTTTATTTGGGTGAATACAACCCTTTTGATTGAATTTACAGCCAGCTTAGATTTCCAGTGTTTGTTTGTTTGGAGGTGGCCGAAATGATACAAAATTACCTAATTTACTCTCATTATTCAGCTGCCAAGCTTTCATATGTGGACTGTGTGGTAGCCTGTAAGTTTGCATACAAAAAAAGGATCCTTTCCATGATGGATGTCTTTAAAAAATATATAATGCGGTTAAAAACTCACTTAAAAAAGTCAGTTAAAACGTAGAAGTCAAAGTCGTCTATAGGCTTTAATTAGTAGCCTGTGTGAATTGGAGTCACAGTATGAGAAATGACTCATATAATGCACTGAGCATACTCATTTACTGAAAAGTTAAATGAAAAGAGAGTGACTGTTGAAAATCAGTATTAAACCAGCAGAAAGTGTGTATGTGTTATATGGCAACCAGAATCTTGTTTTTCATTTATAATGAAAATTAATTATAATGAATTTATAGTTATAAATTATAATGAATTGATAATTTCACATACTGTCCTCCTAGTTTTGATAACAGTGTTGCTTATAGCACAATCAAAAAGTGCTTAGACATTATTCTAACCTGAACACCAAGAATATTATAGTAGACTCCAGTGTATTAATAATTTTACTGTGTTTGCAATATGTACGTATGTGGTCAGTTTATCATTAATTAATATTTAGTTAAGCACTATTAATCTTTTCATAGTCATTTTTTTTAATTATATAATGTCTTGGAAATAATTGCAATAAACAGTATTATTGTCATTTTAGGATCGTTTTGCACATTGACACATTGATTAATGTATATAATGTTTTAAAATACCATTACACTTTTTTGAAGAGCAAAAGAGATTTACTGATGTCACTAGGGCAATTCCTAGTGACTGTAAAATGTTGCAGAATGTTTTTAATGTTTTAATATTATTTATTTATTATTATTTATTTTTTTTATAACACCTATTAGTCTTGAGTAACATGTCCTCGTCTGTCACAGGCTGCTCTGTTTGTATGAAGTACATTAGCCATTGTGCAGCTTGCTAAAATATTGGTGAATGTCATACTAATTTAAACAAACACACAGGTAAAGTTGGTAATATCAAGGTCAGGAAATATTATAAAAAATATTTTTATTAAATATTATTAAGGTTATGTCCATATATTGTATAATAAGTTAAAAAACTAAAAACAATAAAATTAAAACACCTAAATTGTGTTTTTTGTATAAAAAAAATATAAATGCAGGTTGTGTGGCATGTACATGATTTATTTAATTAGATCAACATTATCATTAGTTATGGTAACTGTATTAGTTTTGTTATGGTGTTTAAGCATGTTGGCTTGTTCTGAACAAAGCTGTTTAAGGCTGGTCAGCATCCACTAGATGGTGCCACCTGCACTGGTATTCTGGTTCAATTATTCCTTTGTGTTTCAGCAGCCCCTCTCTTAGTAACTGCATAAGTTAGATAGACAAACATTTCTTTACACTTTTAAGTAATGTACAGTCCATGTTAGGGCCAGTGGTTTTCTTAAATGCTATAATTATAGGCTATATGTTATGGTAGTGGCATTCATCTTCTTTAAGTTGCACCCACTGCTGTCAAAGATATATTTAGAAGCACAGCTTGTCTAGCCTTGTAAAGGCGTATTGCCAATTGAACAGATTAACTGAACCTATTACTCAGAAAAAAACAACAGTGTAAATTTTGCAAACCTATCAACAGCAAGTTCTCATTTATAAAAGAGAATAACCCTGAAACTAATGTATCGTTTCCTTCTTTTCACAGTGGACGGCTGTTCAACGTGGTTAAAATGTGGTTGGCCCACCTGAGAGTCGCTCTGGTTGGAAAGCCCTTTCAGACCCCAGAAGCAGGACTGCATCCTGCCAGTCAAACTGTGAAAGTGCTGAAAGCCTGCTGTAAGAGGGGGGAATTGTGGGCACCAGAGATGCTCCAGCTCAGTCAAGATGAAGGTCAGGGAGAAGCTTACAGGTGGGTTTATAATCTTGTGTTACTTTAGTAGTAAATGCTTATTAAGTTCCTCAAATTCATAGTTGGTCGTGGTCCATAGATTAATTCAAGAGCTGACTAGAGACAGAGCTAACATATTTGTGTGTGTGGTCAAATACTAAATCTCCCCCTATCACTGAAAACACCAGGGCTAATATGACTCTTTACACTGTCTTCACACTAGAAGGCGACAGAGGAATGAACAACACATCAGATACAGATACAGACACTGACAAAACAGATGTTTTTGACGTCATAGAACAGCCAACCAAGTCCTGATCCGTTTTTGCCTTTGTAAACATTGCTTGAAACTCATTAGCTCTCAAATTTACAATCTTTCATTTACTCTGCTCCCTGTATGCTTTTGCTGTTTTTCTTTCTCTGCTCCATCGAAGTGCTCATAGGTGAGGGAAGCTAAAGTTTGCAGTCCTTTGTGGACGTAAACAGACAAGGATGCACCAAGACAGACTTCAAAAATAAATTGCGTTTTTATAGTGAGTGTATTACAGCTGATCGTTATACAAGATTTCATGTTCTTCTCTGAGCATGGTCAGCTGTTCTCCAGTCATTTTATGAATTCAAAGTCCTGTACCATAATTCACGTACTCTTATTTGTGAAATTATTGCTGAATCGTAGTCCATCCATTTTGAACTGAGTGTGACCTGACAACACTAACATATTTGTGTTCGTTTATAAACCTAGAAGTGTTTTTTTGCATGTGTATGAGTGTGTTTCTTTTCATCTGTTTCGTTCGTGGGAATAAGTAGCATTAATGCTACTTTTGTAAAGGGGCTTTTGACACTACTAAAGAAACATAATTACGCACCCTAAACTGTACGCATACCTACACTAAATTAAACACTTCTGTATGCATAGTTTAGAAGCAATTTTTCTCATCCTGCCCCTGAATTACTTCTGTTCTGTATATTTTGGTACTTTCCACACTCTGACACACCTGAGTCAACTAATCAGCTAATAAATAAACCCTGCCAGATTTAAAGTGGGTGTGGGTGGGAGCGTGAGTGAGAAAACTGTGTAAGTAACCAGTGTGGAGCAAAATGAAGCCTCCACAAAATGTTTTAAATGTTTATTTTTGTTTAGAAAAAGCATATTTCATATGATGTTCATGAACAGTGTTCCCAGAAGGCCTCATAAAACTAAAAAAACTAACAGGAGGCTAAAACTATGCAGATACATGTGAACTGGGCCTAAGTTTTGAGTTTTTAGGTCCCTCCATATTTAAATAGATAAGAGATGGCTTTATATAACTGTAAATAATTGCCCTGTGGCATTTCTAAGATGGCCAATAGCTAAAAAGGTTCAAAGAGCATTAAAAGTTTATTGTTGTGCATGAAGTGCAATTTTATTTTATTCTTCATTGAAACAATAGAAGCTGTATAAAATACCTCCAGCAAGTTTTGTGTGCTGTATTGCCATCTGTAGGAATTATACACTTTATCATATGCAGTGCCTCCCAGCCCTGGTCTTGTGGAGTAATCCATGTCTGCACAGGTATCATCTGTACTCTCCCCACACCTGATCCAACTCATCAGCTCATTACCAAGATCTTCCTGATTAAAGGTGGGCGTGTTCGAGCAGGGAGAGCAATAAAACCTGCAGGCTGAGGGGTATTCCAGGACTTGGTTGGGAATCTGTGTACTTTATAGAAGGCTCACTGCATGAGACTGGCTGAGCCTCAGGCATGTTGAAGCATGTTTTGCAGGACAGATGGTGCAGAGAGCTTTCTTAGATAAACTGGATGAGAGTTTATACAGTACACTATATGGCCACATTTCCTTAGCCCCCCTTCTAATAAAAGCACACATTAGAGGTTGCTTGTCTAGTAAAGTTTACTTGTCCACTAGTTATTCAAAAAAGCAGAAGACTAGTCAGCTAGTCATAACGTTCATAGCAAAACCAAAGGCAGAAAGAAATGTAGAAGGATCCAATTTTTAGCATTTTCTTTTTATTAATGACAGTGTTGATAGACATTGTACAAAAATAATGGATGCTGTTGGATCAAATTTCAAATATGAACTAAACACAATCTCTAAAATAAATTATACAAATTCAGCACTTCTTTTTTCTGTTCAAAAGAGAAAATAAATATACTTACAAAGCAATACTGCATAGGACGTTACTTTGTACCCTGACAATGGATCAGTTTAACATGATTAAATGTGATAGAAACGTCATAATTCTTTTCCCTTTGCAGTCAACATATATACTTTTTTTTTAAATGCTTTTTTTTATTTCTAATTGTTTTCCCATTTTCTCCCCAATTTACACGGTCAACTACCCAACCCCCTCACTAGAACTCCCCCTATCACTACAACACTAGGAGGGTAAAGACTAGCACATGCCTCATGTGAGCACATGTGAAGTCAGCCACCGCCTCTTTTTAAACTGCTGCTGATGCAGCATTGCTGAGTAGAATCACAGCAGACTAGGAGGAAAACGCAGCGAGTCGGTTCTGATACATCAGCTCACAGACGCCTTGTGCTGCAGACATCACCTTTTAAGTTGTGATGAGGGGCGAGAGTGCCATCTACCCACCCAGGCTCCAGTAGCGATGGCAAGCTACATGAGCAGGATTCAAACAGGCAATCACTTGATCATAGTGGCACCGCTTAGCTCGTTGGACCACTCGGAGCCCCCGTCCTGTCCTGGTCAGTGGGTCATTTATCCACACCTTGACCCTTGTTGCTGAATGCAATCAAATCCTAACCGCAGTGCTCTAAATCTAGTAGAATTCTGTCTTTTATTCTCCAACAAAACAGCTTAAACTGGATGAACAGATGTATTAATACTTTTAATATGTAGTGCATAGTCCTAAGGCATGTAAATGGTGTGTATGCCTATATGTGTATGTGTGTTGGCGTCAGAAAGAGAGTTATAGTCATGTTTCTGGTAAGTCCATGGCGTCATTCTTCTGTGAATACGGTATCAATCTTCATGACAAGCCTGTCAGTTATGTCCCGTCTTAATACCAGCTGGATGTCACCTTCAAAAACACATACACACACACTTACACACACACACACACACATGGATACATAAAAATGGTAATACAAACAAGAGCCTTGAATGTGCACTACATAAAACAGATTGGCAGCAATTTTAGGGTTTCATGTACTTGTCGGCCACTGGTACATGAAAGTTTTCACAGATCAGCCGTAACATTAAAACCACCCACCCGATATTATTTAGGTCCTCCTCGTGCCGCCCCAGAGCTCTAACCCGTCAAAGCATGGGCACCGCAAGACCTGTGAATGTGTCCTGTGGTACCTGAATTCAAGATTTTTGCAGCAGATTTTTTATGACCTGGTCAGATGGGCTAGCCCTGGCTTCCCATATGCATCGGTGAGGCCTTTTAGAGGTGTGGGTTTTTCAAGGCGTCCCCTGACGTAAAACGTGATAACTTCATGATCAATGTATGTATCGCTATCCCACGACTTTTGGGATGTCGATGTAGAACCATTTTGGAGTGTACTGAAATTGTTCTAGTGTTTTGCCATTTTTGTTGGCAATTATTCTTGAAACAAGCAGAATAACCTTCCTCTGGAATAAGAGACATTTAATACATAAAATTGATTAAAATAGAGAATGTCTAGATACACTGTAATAACTGAGATTATGATTCATATACCAGTCTAAAAAATGTAAAATATTTGTTAATATTGGGGACCAAGGTGATTTGAATTGATTAAGATATATATATTTTTTTTGTTTGGTTATGTCTGAACGTAACTTTTATTTTAAATCGCTAATACATTTCCTGCGATTATAGTTCTGCATTCATGTTTTAGTATTATTTCGTTACCACTTTAAAATAAGACTATAAATTAGATTAAATTAGAATAAATTAGATTTATAAAGGGTTTATAAATGGTTTACAATTCGTTTATTAATGGTTACTAATAAGGTTGTAAATGCCTTACAAATTATTAATGTTCAGTTATAACACATACGTAGAAAGGGCAACAATGACCTGTTGTTTGTCAAACAGTGAACCCACAGCCATCGGGTTGTTGCCCTTTCAAAGAATGTGTTATAACTGATTATTAATGATTTTTAAGGCATTTACAACCTAATTAGTTACCATTAATAAGCCAATTGTAAACCATTTATAAACCCTTTATAAAGGTAGTCTTATTTTAAAGTGGTACCATTATTTCTTAACAGTTATTACATCACTGTTGGCAGTTTATTGTCACTCCCTCTCTCTTCTCTCTCCGTTGAGAGCTGCTCGGGCCGCACACGGCTCTATTGAGCTGTTCTGAAAGTGCAGCAGCAGAAGAGGCTGTTAGCTGAGTCAGCCGTAGTAGGAGGCCGTAGGAGGAGAGGAGGAGGAACAGGAACTGAGGAGGAAGAGTGTGTCCCTCACACTCCTCCTCACAGCGAGGAGCTAGAACATTGTGGTACAGAGAGGGAGGAGAGGGGGAGGAGGGTAATGAAGGAAGTGAGGCAGGATGGATTCATCCACTTAGCCCACCTGCTCTGCGTGAGTTTATGTGTGTGTGTTATCCCTGAGATAGAGGAAGAGAGAGAAAGAGAGAGAGCGATGGCAAGTCATTGTGAGGAAAACAAAAGAGTGCTTATGAGATATGATGAAAGCACAAGGTACAATCAGACAGAGAGAAACGGTAGGCTACATCTCTGACTAACATTATGGATCTGTCATGCTAGGTGGGTTATATAACTGTTGGTGGACCAGTGTGGGTCACCCCAGTCACTTGTATGAGAGATGCTGGTTGGCTGTCTGAAACTATTACAAAAGAAATTTAATAAAAAACAAAACATCCATCACAGTTTGAATGAAAAACAAATTCTACTTCTTCTACTTTCCCTATTATTTATATGTATGCATATTTATTATATGTTGTATTATTTTTTATTTCACATACTGTTTAATTATTTCTTATTGCTCTTTTTATTTTTATTCTTAGTTAATAACAGCTCTTTTGGGTGGAACTTAAGGTCTTAAGATCACAATTTCGTTTCAATCATATGTATTACAAGTTATGTGGTGTGGTAGATAACAAAGATAAATAAAAAAGCTGAGGCTAGTAAACAAAACTGTAATAAAAATAAGACTTACTTTTAAACTCAAACGAGCACTAGATATAAATCTACACCGATTTCTCTCCTGAAAACTGTCTATTTGGGTGAGTAAAGTGCTTTTGTTTATTTTGCAAGATGCACTGATTAATGTTATATAATATATATATATATATATATATATATATATATATATATATATATATATATATATATATATATATATATATATATATATATAATGTCACATACTTTTATATATTATATACCCAAACCCCCCATCCATCTTGCACACTACTTTGCATTAGACATTGTACCAGTAGGTTTATGTTTATATTCTAGTTGCAGTGTATGCATTTGTCACTGAATGCATTCATTAGAAGAACTGTCCACAAACATTTGAACATAGTGTACAAGGGCATGTGTAAGGGCGTTTTCACACCAACACTATTTGGTCCGATTAAACTCTGGTCCGTTTGTAAGTTTAGTGTGGCTCGATTGAGCAGGTGTGAAAACAGTAATCACACTCGGCTACGGATCAAAAGAACCAGACCGAGACCACCTATAGGAAATGGGCTCGGTCCGGTACCAAATGAACTTCGGTGTGGTTCACTTGTGGTGAGAACCTGATCCGGTCTTGATCCGACCCAGCTATCAAATATAGTTCATTTATTTGAGCTAAACTGCTGATAAGGCTAATTTTAACTGATATATTAGCCAGATAACACTTATTACCACAGAACAAACACTGTGTCCATGCACGTACAGTCTGTGCTGCGTTTACTACTCACACCCGCGTGACTCGGTTTACAATGTGTACATCTTCAAACTGTGTTTGAAAGCGCAGCGTTTAGTGTTAAATCACAGATATTCACGCAGGAACACAGAATCTTCTCACTATATTTACTTTTTACCTTTATTTATATTTACTCCCACGGCAGACAGCTCTGACCAATCAGAGGACACAGCCTGCTCACGTTGTTTATTGATGCGCATTTTGGTGCATTTAGGTTTGTGCCTGTGTGAAATCAAACCAAACAAAGGGAGAAACGATCCAAACGATTCGGACCAGAGAAACAAACTACAGGTGTGAAAATGTCCTAAGCTGAAAAATGTGATATATCATATAAATGTTATATTATTTTACAGTACATATAATTATGACAGCCCTGCTTTAAACTTCAAACACCTTGGACTCTTACTCCTTCTGTAAGTTTAATTTTTTGTCTCAGTCCCTTGTAGTAGTGCATTTAAGTAAACTCCACTCTTAATACTGGACTTGACAGTGGGGTAATATCTAGGTGGCACAGTAGGATAATTCTCAGATGTGTTATTTCAATAAAAATAGAGTCTTTCACTGCTGGAGCCATTTGAATAACTTAATTTAAATTTTTTCACATTTCATGGCTGTGTGTTTGTGTGTGTGTGTGTTCATACACAGAGGAAGTGGCTTCCTCAGGCTGCTCAGGTTAGATAAGAGAGACTGAAGGATGGACAGAGGGCGGATGATCAGCAGCAGGAGGAGGGCACAGGTGCGAGCTGGTATGTGGTGAAGCGACAGGAAGATGAACCATCACAAAAGAGGTGAAATGGAGGGTTAAGTAGGGTGTGTGTGTGTGTGTGTGTGAGAGAGAGAGAGAGAGAGATACAGACATAAAAAGAAATAGAGCGAGAGATTGTATGTAAACTTGTGCATAGGTGCTATGCATCATGGCTAGGTTATAAAGTATGGACAAGAGCAGAGATGTTCACAAATCACAAAATCCATGTCCAGATCAAGTCACAAGTCTTTAGACTAGAGAGTCCAAGTCAACTCACGAGACTTAGATTAGTTAAGACTAGATTTGTCAGGTCATCAGACTTTTTGAGTGTGTTTGTTTGATTCTGTGAGTTTAATTTTGCTTCTCATATACTTTCCACATTGCCACTTTTGTAATTATATTCTCCACTATGCTGCTTTGTTTACACTTAGTGCCTCTTATCAATATCACACTTGTACTTGTGGTTGTTGATATGCTATGAAAAATAGCAGTGTGTCCCAAGTTAATGAAATGAAATAACTTTCACCCACTGTGCTTTAAATACAGCCGGGAATCATTAGAGATGAGTTTCTTGTCAGGTTTAAAATCTTTATGTATCCAATTTAAGCATGACTCGAGCTCAAGCCGCTAACTCGAGTGCCTATTGGTTAGGAGGGCTATGTATTGGCAATATTCTTTCAATATGATATACATTACATTAGAGGTTGATACAGTAGTGATAGTCAGTGATTAAACACAACAAAAATAAACTAATGTCAGTGTCATCAATATTTTGTCATTAATGTGCACCATTCATAAAAAAAAAAAAACTAAAAATCAGTGTTTTTGGGAGTCAGAAAAGTATTGCTAAACATAGTATTGTGACACTTCAATGTATCAGTATTTTTTACCACCCAATGTTGTCTGTATTTTATTACTTTTGTTATAAGTTGCACAATAAATTGCACAATTTTTTTATATATATTGCTAAATATGAACCACAATCCCTCTCGTCATACTTTAGAGGTGAAATGACAAAATGACGTTATCAAAGGCCAAAAACATTCAGCCTTATTTCGTCCCTTCCCCCTTTTTAACGAAGGGATGGCCTCTCTCTCTCTGTCTCTCTCTCTGTCTCTCTCTGTCTCTCTCTCTGTCTCTCTCCCTGGTTTGGGTCATTGCCCTCAGCTCTTTGTTGCACCAGGCTTTTGTGTGTGAGGGGCCCTAGTAGGGAGAGAGGGGATGAATATAGAGAGATGGTGCATAAGCTGGGTTGGGATGTGAAGTGTGTGTGTGAGAGAGAGAGCATTCACAGTATATACAAACATGCTGGAGGATCTAGCAGCGTCCCGGCTCCAATGCCAAGATCCGCAGTGTGTTTAGGTTGTGTGGACAAACACTGAACAGCCTGACACAGTAATTACACACTATGCATTCTCTCTCTCACACTCACACAAACACACACACACACACACACACACACATACACACACATGCGCTGTCCCCTGCCTCACCCCTGTGCAGGCAGACATTACCCAGATGCTGCTTTGCTCAGTGAAATCAATCATGACCTGCCATCTCTCTCTCTCTCCCCCTCTCTCTTTCTTTCTCTCTCTCTATTTTTCTGTCTCTCTCTGTGTCCATAAGAACTCATTAACCTCTGGTCGGTCTGTGAGTTGAATAACTGATCAGTGGGGGAGTGTCACGTCACGTAATAAGCCATTTTAAGCTGTGTGTGTGTATGGATGTGTGTGCATTTTGGGTGCAGGGGGTGCAGCAGAGGGGCCTGTCTGGGAGCTTTTTGTACTCTAATACAAAAGCCAAATATCAGCGTCCATTTGTATATGTCTCAGAGAGTGAGAGGAAAAAAGTATTGTGTGTGTGTGTGTGTGTGTGTGTGTGTGTGTGTGTGTGGAATATAATTAGGAGTGCCTTCAGTAGCCAAGTAGAAAAACACCCCCTTATTGTTATATAATGACAATAGCATTCACACACATTCAATTACAGAACCTCTCTGCTCATTATAGTGTGTGTGTGTAAGTAAGAGATCATAAGTCAGCCTCACTGGGCCTGTAACCCTCAGGCACATTACCAAAAACATGTTTCTTAAAGCCAGATCTGTAAATCTGGAGTGTGCTGTCTGTATTTAAAGATCTACACAAAGTCCTGTTTGCTAGGAATGTCAAACATGATTAGGGTGTTTTTAAGCATATTGAATATATCATAAATAAGTAAATATTAAAAATAAAGAGTGTAATTACGGTAGTTTGGATAAAACTAAATGAAATGTCTTCGTGTCATTGGGGAACATATGTATCGTGGAAAATGTCTGTATATATCATGATAAGCCCTATCCGGATGGGATTAGTTTCTCAGGGGAACGTCTGTAAAAAATATTTTAAACTTCTACTCAGTGATACAACTCTTGCCTCTGGAATGCAATTAAAAAAACAGGAGGACCAGTGATTTTTTTTAAGCTTTCTCCATCATGTGACATCGTGTTCAGTAGCTCCTTCATTTCCACTCGCTGTTGTGTTTACATGGATGTTTGTTAAAACGCCTGCCCAAAGTGTAATTACGGTGCGTGAAAGTGGACGAATAGCTATTTTATTAAACCAAGGTGACTAATCTCAAGAGATGTGCGTCTGGATGGGACTTAAATTACCAGACCGGAGGACCACAGAGTTCAGTGAAAAACAGCAGGTAATTCAACCTGTAATTTTCTCAGAGGACGACTGACCCCCTGAGAAACGAATCCCGTCCGGATAAGGCTATAGACTATTTTTACTATATCGCTCAGCTCTAGGAGGGACATCATCCACAATCCAGGGTCAAGGATGCAGGACCTGTTTTTGGTGGGATACACACACAAGAGTGCGTCCACTTGTTAAGGAAAGAGAAAAATAAGTATCATTAGTACAAACATCATACTTATACATTAAACAGCAGGACATATGCTAACAAACCAGCACAGGACTTATTCCTGTCATCAACTACCGGCGAGTAATCTAGCACAGAACCTGAAAATCTGTTAACCCGTCCACGCCCTGCTGAGATCAGAGCTGATGACTCAATTTAGAGTCTGTTAAGAGTCTGCTCACAGCCTCTGCATCTCAAAGTGTCCAAACGCAGCAGATCATGTAGTTACTCACAATATTGGCATATCATTTGTTGATATTGGCATATCATTATTGGCATAGTTTTGTTAGTTTGAAGTGATATTAAAATGTGAAAGTGTTTAAGAAATATTTATAAATTGTAGTTTTGTAATTGTATTTTCTTTGAAAGGCAAGACAAAACTATATTTATGCTACTTAATTCATACAATGGTGACAAAAGTGACAAATTGATCAAAACCAATGAAAAAACATTTTTTCTATTCAGATATTTTTGCCAAATGTTTGGAATTTTAATTCATCCCTACTTAGAATGAATGAAAAAGAAATAGAGCATCTGATTGGTTCCTCTGCTGAGTTTATTGGTAGTTTTTGGTGTTTGGTAAAACCCCTTACTGCTGTGGATATCTGCATCATTTCTCTGATTGTCATCCAATGAAAACAAGCTATGCTCACCATCTTTTATTCTGATCTGTACACTTGTTTAGCACCCTCATTTTGGTGTCTACAGTATGTCTACTAGTTGTGGCATGCTTGGTGATTTTTTTTATATTTATAACAAACATTACAGTAGTCTGTTAAACTTAAGGAAGGACTGTTCAGAATAAATATGGTTTATATCTGATGACAGAGACAGTAATGGTTCACATTTGCGTTGGACAGAGATGGGGAATTGGTATACACCCTTAATCCAGCTGTGCATTAAACAAACAAATACATACTAGTAAGTGAACACAGTGGAAAGTGAGCACACATGTCCAGTGGGGTGGGCAGCTTTTGCTTTGGTGTTGTGGGAGTGGGGATTGTTAAGGGCCTTGCTCAGAGACCCAGCGGTGGTGTCATCAATATCCCAGTGCTTTAACCACTGAGCTACCAAGCCCCCCAATGTGAACAGCAAAAAAAAAAAAGCAACCAGATTTTGGCAGTCAATCGAATTTTGGCTGATTTGTAACATTTAAGAAATGATACTAGCTCCCATGACTATTGACAAGTCATTAAATTTTTGGGCCATTACTTTACTTGTATTAAAAGTACCCCATCTGTGTGTGTGTGTGTGTGTGTGTGTGTGTTAAGTGAAATCACTTATCTCGATAAATATCCTCCATGTGCTCTTAAGCAAATATATCATCCAGGCCGCCTTTCATTACAGATTCTACACAAACCCCAGCGCCGGCGTGTGATCTGACTCCATATTTAGGAGGTAATTAATGTAGAAGTTAATTAGCTGCTGAGAGTGAGCGAGTGGCCCAAAGCTCAAAGGAAGCGCTGTCATTACTTTTAATTACCTGCTGTTAATTTTGATGGTCTTAAAAATGGCTGGATATGAATGGAAACTCTCACAGACAAGCACACACACACACACATTCATACACACACACACATTCATACACATACACGCATTCATACACATACCACACAGATGAATGCACACATATGTACATATGTCTTTGTCTTTGTCTTGTATAGACAGTGTGCTGGATTGCAGTAGACTCACTTTCATGAACACACATACACACACACACATACACTAACACACACTTGATGTGACAGTAGCGGCAGTGCTGTGTGTGTGTGTGTGTGTTTGTGAGTGTGTGTGTGTGTTGTGAGGAGTCTATTCTGAAGTGGCTTTGTTGTCTCAGCCATACTGAGAGACTGCTACTCATCTCCACTCCAACACCACAGCACCAAGAACAAACATCCCTCTCTCTCCCTCCTTTAATCTGTTTCTCTTTATCTCTTTATTCTTTATTCTTTCTTTTTTTATTTTTCTCATCCTTCTCACTTTCACATATATCTCTCTCTTTCTCACTTAATTCCCCCTCTTCTTCTATTGCATTCCTCTTCTTTTGTCTTGTGTACATTCTTTTTTTCTTTCTTGTCCACCTTTCTCTCTTTTCTTTTTCTCACTTATCCCTCTCTTCTCTTCTCAATGCTCAGGTATTTCATATTTTTTCCCCTTTGTTTGTATTTCATTACCTTTCATCCATTCCTCTTTTTCTGTAGCTTTTTGTTTTCTTTTTCTCTCTCTCTCTCTCTCTCTCTCTCTCTCTCTCTCTCTCTCTCCCTCCCCTGTTTTCATGTTTCTCACTTTTTATCTTTCCCTCTCTTTATTTAATTTTTCTTTTGTCACCTTCCTTTCTGTCACTTTCATTCCCCTCCCTCTTGTCATACCTCTCTTTCCCTATTTTTTTCTCCGGCTCTCATCTCTGCTCTTCTATTTTTACTTCTAATTTCATTTCATCTTTCCTCACTCCTTCTGTTTTTTATTATTATATTCTTTTTGCTCTCATGTTACTAACAGTAAACAGTCTCTTCATCACACTTCTCTTGTCTCATTTTCAATCCCTCTTTTTCTATTTTTTTATGTTAATTCTGTTCTAATTTTTGCTAATAGTACTTTAACTCCTCTCTCTCGCCATATCTCACTCTTTCTTTAGCTTTTAGTATATATATCTATTCATGTTTGGCTCAGATAAGACTCTGTAACAGGCTTAGAGCTAAAACCCGTACAAGAGATTTTCACAGTCTCTTTACTCTTCAGATCTTCTCTGTACGTTATATTCCCTTTGTGTTTGTGTGTGTGTGCGCATGTGTGTGTGTGTGCGTGTGTGTGTATGTGTGTGTGTGCGCGCGTGCGTGTGTGTGTGTGTTTTAGAGATGATTCAACCCGAGACACAGAAATGATAAGTTAATTGACACACTTGCTTATTGAGCGTGTTGGATGTGAGGATGAGAGGATTACTGGCGTTCAGGCGTTCAGTGGGGGGCATCTCTCCAGACTGTACTGGCACTGTAATTTCTGATGCAACACTGTCACAATCCATCCTGACCAGACTGTAAACACGATCACACGTCACTCTGTTCTGATGTTTTTCAGCTTTCGGAACACAAACATGTCCACTAGTGTGTTATTCACTGTAAACAACGTAGCGAAGAACTACACGATTAATTGATTATATTTATTTATTGATTCAGTGTGTGATTCAGAAGTGCAGCAGTTATTACACACTTTTTCTCAAAGTTTTTGAGGATAAAAACACGATAAAACCTTTAAGCTCAATTCCATTGTGGTTCATTGTGGACATAAAACAAACAATATAAGTCCAACATAAGTTGGCAGAAGACAAGCTGTGTGTGTGTGTGTGTTTGTATTTGTATATCTTTGCTAGTAAGGGGTGCAACTTAAAGTAGCTGAGTTCAGTCATTTTGGACATATAGGGTATGTCAGACTATGCTCAATGAAATCTGATGTATGACCAACACAACTTTTTTAATGGACATTTGTAGTGTTGACGAGTAAGAGCTGTAATATTGACCACCCCTAGTGTAGATACACTTCTTATATATACAGCTCTGGAAACAAGAGGTAAACGCATGGCCTCCATCCACATGGCTGGGCACATGCTTGTAAACGCACCTCAGTTCAGTTACAGCTGAATTCACGTTTTTAATCCCAGAAAAACACTCGTATTTACAGTACCTTTTAAAAGCCATTAAAATGCCTTTTATGTGTGTGTGCGCGTGTGTGTGTGCAGGTTTTGGGGGTTAATGTTCACAGGCCTGTTAAAAAACAAGTCCCAGGTTTAGCCATGCATCTCCTTGCAGGTGTGTGTGTATGTGTGTGTGTGTGCGCGTACACATGTGCTTGAATGTTTTCTTCACAGGCCACCTCTAGGCCAGGAGCAGCTTCAGTTGCCATGGCGAACATGGAATCCAAAAAGCCCCCAGAAGCTGTTCAGGCATCCGATTGGTGGAGAGTCCTGCATGGGTTGGTGATGCTTGCTGTCAGCCGGCCAATAGGGCACAGACTGAGCTGGGGCTGTTGCTAAGGGGAGTTTCTTGGAAAGGAGTCAGCTGGGCTTTCTCTTGCTCTCTCTCTCTCTCTCTCTCTCTCTCTCTCTCTCTCTCTTTCTCTCTCTCTTATTGCCCTCATTGACTCCGTCTCCCCCTCCCTCTCTCTCCTTAGCTTTTCTCCCTCTCTCTCTCTCTTTTTTTGCACTTCTACACGTGCAGAGGGGGAAAGAGCACATGTTGAAAAATTCACTGAATATTTTATGCTGCTCTTTGGTGAACACACATCTCTGGCATTGTGTTTGTGTGCGCACTCTGAAGTGTGTATGGTGTGCTTTTTGTAGGTTGTGTGCAAGTGTGATATATGTGCACAGGGAGGGATCCTTTACTGAGTGCTCTATGTGTTCGAGATTTCAAGTGAATGTGAGGCCAGAAATCAAGGTTTAAGCCTGCCTGCGTGCGCGTGTGCGTGCGTGAGCCTGTGCATTGGGGGTGTGCAAGGTGTCACGTAGGCAAAGGCCCCTCACTCCATTCTCCTGAGCCCCAGTTCCCCTCTTTCAGCTTGTGTCCTCAAATACAGTCCTCTTCAGCAGACACACAAACACACACCAGTGCACTCATGCAAATACACTCAAGCACTTGTGCATATTCATAGGGCTTTAGAATGGAATACTGTATTTATCCTGTCGTAGCTGAAGGGTGAATGTTCAGGTCATGGTAGGGACAAACAGTGAATCTCAAGCAGTGCTGTTTCCTCCATAAAAAT
Source organism: Astyanax mexicanus (assembly GCF_023375975.1). NCBI lineage: Eukaryota > Metazoa > Chordata > Actinopteri > Characiformes > Acestrorhamphidae > Astyanax > Astyanax mexicanus. The sequence continues at coordinate 14,772,010 of NC_064415.1, read as the reverse complement.
ATGTCATAAAAACAGGGTTCTAAAACAGGCTAATTCCAAAATCCCAGAACTGTTATGTAACAGTCTTGGCTTGTTTTTAAACACAACATTTACATAAATAAGGGTACACAGAGGTAGCCAGGTGTGCACTGATCAGAGCTGGGCATTATGGTGACATTTTATCATATTGTAATACATTTTCTTAAATCAAAAATAGGATTTTAAGCATATCAAGTATATCATCAGGGCTTAAACAACACTTAAATTGTGTAGTGTTGTATGTGAGCCTGTTTCAGAAAGCACAACACTTTTAAACCACTTCATTGGACTCATCCTCACTCCTGTGTTTCATTATTATCATTAGGGTTCAAGCACCGAAGGTGCGTAGAACCCTATTGTTTTTGCTAAGATTTTTCTTCTTCTTATTATTATTATTATTCTTTTTCTCCTGAAAAAACAGTTGTGCAGCCTAAACCGTAAGTCATAGAGAAATGAAACTTGGTAGGTAGATGTAGGATCAGTGCATCTCGGTGGACAACCACCGATTGGTCAAGTGGTGGCGCTATAAACAAGGAAATTCATTTTTCACAATTTTCTCAATAACTCAAAAACCATAAGACCTACATTCAAAATTCTTTTTTGTTGGATTCCTTGGGTCAATACCAACAACTTTCCAATTTGGACCATGCACTTCCGTCTATATAGATTTTTTGCTAATTTGCATAATATGCAAAACCTACTTTTGCAAACTAGTCCTAGGAATTTTGACCAATCCTGGCATGTTTGGTATCAAAACACTCGTGAGAGCATGCGCTTCAATATTCATTAAGAAAAAGTTGAAATATGTAAACAATATGGCCGCCATATGCAAATTAGTCCTTCCGGATATATGCCCCATTCACTTCAAGAGGTAAATTTGGAGCACTGTTTCTCAGCAACCGTGCAACCTAGCAAGTTGAAACTTTGCTTGCAGAATCTATCATACAGCCTCTAAAGGATGTTCAAAGGGCAACTTAATCAATCAACATGGCTGAACACCATCAGCCAATCAGCATTCAGCAGACATTTTGGCAGGCGGAATGTTGCCCAATCTGGATGATATTTGGCAGTTATGTTCAGGTGGAGACACTGTAGTGACCTGCAAAGTGCTGAAACAATCCGCCCACTGGGGGGCGCTGTTCCAAAAAAACGAGTATATGTCAATCATGCTGTACTATTTTGACATCTAATTGTTTTTGCCATATTTAGTACAGTGGCTCTGACAAATTTCTCAATACAACTATGTTTAAAAAGTGCTTTGTTCATTCATAATTGCTAATTGTTTGAAAATAGCTATATTGAAACTACTCTCTGGATATTTGGCCTATCACCTCCATTTCAGTCTTGCTGCACACTGTAGAGTCTCTAGGTAAATGTTCATTAAAAACATTTGTGAAAATTTCACATACAATACTCTCCAGGCATCAAGCAATCTGTGCGTCCTTGGAATTTCTAACCTAAATTGCTGTAACTCTGCAGTATTTGCTGTAATCTCACAATGTTAAAGACCTCTGTACAATATCACTCTGATGAAGCGCCATTTAATACAGAACTAGATTAAGAATAACTTGACATTACATGTCATATCAGAACATTCACTCCTTTGTGCCTCTTCTCAACATTAATAACAGGTGAAAGACTTTTGATCATTTCTAAATGTGACAGAATGTCTCCAATTGTGTAAGACCTTCTTACACATCACCATCCTATGCTCTAGTAGGCACCATTGTGCTAGTTGGTGCTTGATGAAGCGCCATTTAATTCAGAACTAGATTTATAATAACTTCGTAATTACATGTCATATCAGAACATTCACTCCTTTGTGTTAATTTAAACTTGTTTGGTCAAACATTTCAGCTTGTTCTGCAAAGGTTCAAAGGTCAATCTGAATACCACTTTGTGAACATTCTGGTTGAAGCCACCTGATCAATACCAATAACATGTAGACACCTTTTGACTAGTTCTAACTCACTTAATGAATATCCTACAAAGTTCACTAGATTTACATGTGAATTTAAGCACTGATCAGGTTGAAAGGCCTCTGCTCAACATTAATAACAGGTGAAAAACTTGATAATTTCTAAATGTGACAGGGCATCTCCAATCATATTAGACCTTCTTACACATCACCATTCAATGCTCCAGTAGGCACCATTGTGCAAGTTGGTGCTTGAACCCGATGATTGCCGCTTGCGGCTATATTTTTTTGCTTTATATTTATATTCATCTCACTTTTGTACAGAGAGAAAATAAAGATGAATAAATAATACATTTATGGACCATCAAGAAGTTAAATTATGCTTTGAAAAGGGACAGAGCAGAGAGTGGGGTGGGACAATGTGTACACTGTGCTGAGATCCATAGCTGAGTCTCCACTCCAAGAATCTACTGGTAATATTATGGTACCAGATACCATATGACCACTTCAGAGGTCTGTGGCTCGATGGGTCAGGACTGTTTTGGCAACATAATATTTGGCAAGTTATTTTAATGTAATGGCTGATCTCTCGCTCTCTCTGTAATGCAGTATAATGCAGTAGATGCAGCTCTTCTGTTCTAATGGGACTTCCTCCTCCCCAGTCAGTCTCTGCTAATAGTATCCTCAGCTCACCACAGCCGAGCAGAAATACACACACATTAACATAAAACCAACCCTGTATAAATCTGTATGTTTATGTGCTTCCTTTCAGCCCTGACAGATATGCAGGTGATCTCACTGACTGACTCAGTCATTGCAGACATGGAAAACCTTTTCTTGGAACCTGTACACACCTGGATCTAGTATGCAGTTGATCTGCTGGATCAGGTGTGGTTCACTGTGGTTAGAACAGGATTTTCTTCAGGGAGAGGGCTGGGCTTCTGTGGGATTCAGTCTGGAGAGCTAGAGCGTGTTTAGAGCAAAACATAAGCATGTGAAAGCCTCAGTGGCTGAAGTCTGGTCTATAGTTAGTCAGGCTAGCATTACCCAGTAGGCTATTGTTACTGTAGCTTATTACTGCTGTTATATTAATAGCAAGCATATGCAGTGTTTAAAGAAGAGGGCTGCTGTTATGCTGCTAAATGTTCGTAAACAGAAGGTGGTACACCTTGATATATCAAATTTGTCTGCTACAGAAAACACCTAATAATTGTCTCTTTATACACTAAAATTAACCTTTTTTCAGAAAAAGAAATTAAACAAAAGATAATGAATGTACCATAATCTGTAATCTGTACTCAGTATAGGCTCATATTTTTTTCGCACTATAAGGCACACTGGATTATAAGGTGCACTCTCAATAAACGTCTATTTTTCTGGTCTATTATCATACATATGGCGCAACGAATTTTAGGGCACATTATGCGACTGGTAAGAAACAGGGATGTTGCCACGTTTTCCTTCTAAATTAAGTTTAGTAAACAAAACTGTAATTCTTAAACATATATATTTTCTTTCAAAGTGAAACAAGTGCTGAATGTTAATCTACACAGATTTCTCTCCCGAAAACTGTTTATTTTGGTAAGTAAAGTTCTTCCGTTTATTTACAGTAAGCTTAGATTTGCAGATTTCCACTAGGGCTAGCCATGGTTTGCGGCTAATGCCAACCGACAGCACTACACTGAGGAACCCTGAGTGTTACGGCAAGCCAGGGTGATACCAGTCAGCAGTTAGTCCCACGTAGCTTGTTTTAATATGGTAAACAGGCAGGCTACAGGCCTATAATACTCACCCCTGAACGCAGTTAGCGGCTAATGCTAATGCTGCTTCAGCCTCGGAGCCTCGGGCTAAACTAAAACTCTTGTAAAATGCTGTACTTCAGTGGAGTGGCTTTACTGCTCCTTACAACCTAACTGGTAAAATTCATGCATAAAGCGCACTGGATTATAAGGCGCACTGTTGATTTTTGGGAAAACTAAAGTATTTTAAGTGCACCTTATAGTGTAAAAAATACAGTAATTTTAAACTTCCTCCAGTCGAGGGCAAAAAAAATTATATTTAGAAAAACAACTGAAATCACATTTCAGTCACATTACCAGCAGTTATGAAATATACATGATTTGTATCTAAAATCAATGTATTTTCTGACATAAGAGTCTTTTAACTCATTTTTCAATACGTAATCTCTCTGTGATTGGTTAAGCTGTCAGTAGGCTCAAGCCTATATTCACAGTTACTCTGAGCTACAGCTACAGAGTGATTAATATGATGAATATCTGAACGGTGTGAATTTTCATCATGCCTGTATCATTCTACTCACCACCAGTTGCTTAGTAACAGCAGTGGTCACTTTAAATTGATCATATTAAGAGCATGCATATTCCAGTTAGCGTTGGAATTATTACATTTACTTCTATTTTGTTTCAGAATATCTGTATAAAAGCAATATTACCAAATGGACAAAATGTATAATTACAAAAACATTTTCTGACCACTTCTGTTTTATTTGCCATTATTATTATTTTTTATTTTTTTTAGGTTGCAGACATTTGTTCCAAGAGATAGCGCCAGCATTGCACTCAGTAATTGTAAACAGATACTGTTATTTATATTTGTACATCAAACAGACGGCTGATGTTAATGATGTACAGCATGTTATTTTGTCAGGCGGTCCGCAGCCTAGATCTGAAAGAAACATGCTGCTTGACTCACTGACTCTCTAATAAGACAGATAAGATAATTTATTTGATGTTGTAACTTCGAATTAAGTGACACAGACACCCAACACATTGATTTGATGGATTTATTGATGAAAGGAAGTGAGGAATAAAACAAAATAAAGCACTAACACACATTAAACATTGCCACTGCTCAACAACACAAAAAACATAAGAAAAATGTATTGTTATGTACTCATAATATAAAAAAAAACACCTTTACCAGAGCTGACTCAGATTTCATTTGTTCACATGCAGAGTAAATGAGCTCACTCAAATTCAAATTAGCTTTGCTAAAATTAGCTTTACAAAATTGTGCACTTGCTCTCATATATATTTTGTTTTTATGTTTTAAGAGCGGCATGCATACTGTGAGCATTTTCTGATTGGGTGTTTTGATTGGCTAAAAGCACCATATTAAACCCTTTATAGATTTAAGCCAACCCATTTCCCACTTTGTAGTTGTGTTTAAAGAGGAAATCATGTAGTAATCTGCAATATCTGGAAATGTTAAGTGTAAAATTCATCACACAGGAAGTGATGTAAAAACTGTAGGCTTGGTCACTGATTTTTTGATCAGCCCAGTGGACATTTAATTTAATTATTTTATTATATGTTTGAGCACCGAACCCATCCTATACTACTTTAGAAATAACCAGTGACCCTGCAGCTACACAATCACAACCCAAATTCTTTCTTTTTTTTATTTTTTATTATTTGCCCATATTAGTAAATGGGTTAACAAGGTAGCACAACATAGTCTAGTTAACAGATTAATTACTTATATACTGTACGTATTAATGCTAGTATAGTAGTGTTTGTGTGATATACTACACTGCCCCCCCCCCCCCATTTTTCACTTTATTTTTGCTAGCTTTTTAGGTCTAGTGAATAATCTGAAGTGGTGCAAAACCCTGTGAATCTAAATGGTTCAAAAGTAAGCAGTAAATTGAAAACACGTGTACTAATGCAAATGTGTACTAATGTGTTAAAAATGTAATGTTAGGTGGCCTGTAGCAACGGAAATAAACTGAGCTTTGTAAATGGATGCAAAACAAGCAGTATTACTAGACTGCAGCATTTACACAACACAGTACATTTACACTTCCATCATAATAACTAAAAAAAGATAAACACAAAACTATTACTCATATAATATTTAAAAATATATATTTTCCTTTATTAAAGTCATTGCTTAGATGATAAAAAAGAGCAGCTTGTCTTGGCCAATGAACACTAGCAGTAGGGGTATTCTAAAACTTTTGACCGCAAGTTTGTGTTGGTGCATTTTAAAAAATAGCTTTTAACGGTTCGTGTTTTTATAAAAACAGACCTTTAAAACAGTATTTAACGTTGTCTGTAATACCATACTTTGTGTTTACTCAAAATTAAAAAGAGTTAAAAGTTATCTCCCTGTAAATATTCTTATTGTTTTCATGTTTGAGGCTTGTATTTCCAATTAGCTGATGTAATTATTAACACTGTGAAGGAAGTCTTTTAATAACACATGAAAGTTTCGAGACTCCAGTTCCCCCCTTCATCAGATAATACTGTATATGGGAGATGTGCATCTGATTTGCTCCTGATACCTGTGAAAATGTTATATTCATTAGGCCCAGAATCATAGAAACATTATAGTTTTGAATAATCTTGTCAGGTAGCTCAACTCTTCATCTCTCTTAACAGCACATTGTCATATTTCGCACCTTTATGCAGTCTGTGTTTTCTGCTGTACAGTGGGGTCAGTAGGTTCTTCAGTAGCGATGTGGCTCCTCTTACATAATCCACTGCTTGGCACTTCTCATATCACTCGCACAGAAAAACACACAGCAATTACACTGCCAGGCTGCTGGACTAGCGTAATATATATACGAGTGTTTCTCCTGTTCAGTTACGTAATGAGCGTGAGGCTCGGCTGATTTGCGTTTAGGCCCGCTGCTGGAGTGTAGACGAGAACGAGATGCCAGCAAAGTTGTGTGTGAGCATCACCCATGCTGAGGGGTAAAAATAGAGGGCTGGAGTACTGCATCAGTAGCTCTAGAAAGTGCGGCACACACCCACACACGCAGACCCTGATGCAGGAATGCACAGCCGTCTGAGCTGAACCCGAGGATTTCCTTCACCTCCTGTTTTGCGCTCTGTTTCTCTTTTTATCTTTCTAGACTTTGCTTCTCCGACTTTATCCTTGAAGAGCTGAAGTGTGCACCGTCTGGCCTTCCTCCACTCACGCACCAGAGCACGGAGAGAGAGAGAGAGAGAAAGAGAGAGAGAGAGAATGACTGACAGGTGAGACAGAACAGAATGTTCATTATGAATCGCAAGAGTTAAAAATGAGGTGTGTTGTTTGTGTGGGGTATCTGTGTGCGTAACAGTGGAAGACAGAATGTCATGCTTTAAAATGTATGTACAGTGAAAGTGTTGAGACTGTCATCACCTGACAGACAAAATGTGTGAAAGTGAGTGGATAACTGACTCTCTTACGCTCTCACTCGTTCTCTCTCTCATTCTCTCTCTCTCTCACTTTCTCTGCACCACTAATTGCATGACTGACAACTTGTCTTGCTTTTTATTCCTTGTGAAGGACACGCTTTTTAAAAGGTTTCCTCTGTCCATCATAGAAAGAGCAAGATAGTGAAAGAGATCGAGAGAGAGAGAGAGAGAGAGAGAGAGAGTAAATAATTTGAGATTTCGACCACTGCATCTTCCTCTCTGCATAGACCACACAGTATATGCCAAAACAATGGATTGTAATAGTGCGTGTCTGTGCTGTTATGCTGCTTTATATTACATTTTTGTGGCTTCAGTTATAATTAAACACTTTCCTTCAAACTAAGGCATGTCAAAGGTTTGGCACCCTGAACAGAAAATTAACTGATCTCTAAAAGGCATTAAGATGAAGACAAAGCATTTTCTTTTTAGTTTTTTAACAAGATCAGCGTAGTTTTAATGTTTATTGATGTAACAGATCACAACATATTATTATTTCTTTATCTTTTTTTTTTTGGGCATGACCTGTTTGTTTGCATTAGATGGTTTTACTGATGGTACTTGGCTGTGAACATTTTAGCTGCTTGATCAAAATGAGACAGTTTTTTATACTGAACAATAGTGTTGTTTTTTTTGGGGGGCAAAAATAATGAAAATCTGTGTATGGTATCTGGTGTTCGGCCTTCGGACGAATGTTTCTTTTTGTTTGGTTTCGGCAAATATGTTCATGTTTGTTGCATTCCTAGTATCAAGCAGTAAAAAAGTACCGTATTTTTAGACTATAAGACACACTATAAAATCCTATAATGTTCCCAAATATCGAGGTGAGTATCAGAGGTGAGTATATTGGACTGTAGTCTGCGCGTTTTAAGTGTTAAAACAAGCTACATGGAACAAACTGCTAGCTGATAGTGCCCTGGATTACAAGAACACTCAGGGTTCTTCAGTCTACCGCTATCGGGCAACATTTACTAGTACTAACCGCGGCTGGCTAACGCTGATAACCACGTCTATATGGGGCTGCTGACTGCTTTTGGCTAGCGCTGCTAAGCAGGAGTGTAGCGTGGCTTTCTGTGGATAGAGGGTGCTTGAGCACCTGCCCGTTTTAAGCACCTGCCCGTTCTCACCTAAAATACTCCGCCAGCATACCCCCAACTCTAACCTGTAATATTCTGCCATCACCCGGTCCCCTACTTTGAGCACCTGCCCCTCCGAATGTCTCTGCACGGCCCTGTTAAGTGGTATTAATAATACTTTATTGTATTTTTCTGCAAATTCAACATTTTTTTTACAACCAGATGCAAGCTTAATGAAATAGTTGCAGCTAAGATGAATTTGATTCACAACTAAAATTGCTGTTGGAATAAGTGTTTTATGATCAGCTTTGATTTATAAGTTTCAGTGTGTTTGTGAATAGGTATGTTCGCTTGGGTTTGCTGCTGCCCACTGTGAAAATCTTAAGCAAAGTAGTGGGTCATTACTGAGAGTTTCTCTCCTTATTTTGCAGCTCCTGGCACACACACACACACACACTCTCATTTTCACAGAACAGCAGGCTACAGAGACATAAAGAACAGACTTAAGACACAGACGGTTAAAGAGGAGTTGAGACTGAGTGGATTGAGGATGAAGAGGAGCAAACAGAGAAAGTGTGTGTGTGTGTGTGTGTGTGTGTGTGTGTGTGTGTCTGGCACTTTGGGAGAAGCAGGGAATTGATTGGAAGAGTGTAAATTACAGAAGGCAGTCTGCGTGTGTTAACTCCCTTTCATCTCTCTGTTCTCACATTCCCTCACTCTTAAGGCTGTCTACCTCTCTCCCTTTCTCTCTCTCTTTCTCTCATGCTTCATCTGTCTATGAGCTCCCTCCTGCCTTTCTTTGTCCCTGTCTGTCTGGCTCTTTGTTTAAGTGTAGCTGAAGTATCGGTGCATGCATGTGTGTGTGGGTGTGTGTTGCTGTTTGGGTACACTCCTCCTCTCCCTCTCTGGTATTCTGTCTTTCTTGTTTGGCAGGTAGAGGCCATTTCTTTAGGCAGTAAAGCCAGTTATTCTGCCGGTGTGTCCAGACAAGTAACTTAAAGATGGTGATCCTGTAGTGTGCAGTACATTTTCACTCTTTGTTCACTATGTAGATCAGCAGTCTCACCAGTCCTATATACCGTATTTTTCTCACTACAAGGCGCATCTAAAATCCTTTCATTTTTCCCAAAAATCGGCAGCGGCCCTTATAATTCGGTGAGTCTTCTGTATGAATTCTACCTCTCAGGTATTAAGAAGCAGTAAGGCCACTCTGCTGAAGTACAGCGTAATGAGCATTAGCATTAGCTGTTAACCGCAGCGCTAGCTCTTTCACCGTTCAGAGGTGAGTATATCGGACTGTAGTCTGTTTGTTTATCAGATTAAAACAAGCTACATGGGACGAACCGCTAGCTGGTAGCACCCTGGCTTAACGGAACACTCAGGGTTCCTTAGTCTAGCACTATCGAGCGGCACTTGCATCCCGCTAGCGCTACGTTTAGCGGCTAATGCTAATGCTGCACCCAGCCTTAGTGCCGAAAAACTTCTCTTAAAACTCACTCTTAGATAAAGTATTGGAAATCTAAGCTTACTGTAAATAAACAGAGACACTTTACTCTCCCAAATAAACAGTTGTTAGGAGAAAAATTCTGTGTGGATTAACATCCAGCACATTTTTGATGGAAAGGAAAAATGGCGACACCCTTGCTCATTTCAATGTAGGCGTCCTTACTAGTGTTGCTTAATGCGTCTTATAATCAGGTGCACCTTGAAAATAGACCAAAAAAAAAGTAAGCCCTGATAGTAAGCCTTATAATCCCGTGCATGCCAAAAGTAATGGGAGTTTTGAGGTGTTATTTTGTTGCATGGCAAGACGACATGATTTATTGGAGTTGGAGCGAGGCATGATAGTTGGAACATTCGATTTTTAGGTTTAACAAGCATTTTACATTCCTGTCTCCACAGTGTCATAGCTGTACTGGGAACACATCATAGAAGGCACTTTCATCCACAGTGGAAAGCGCAGTGGTAATGATCGTATCTGGAAGTTTCTGGCTAGAACTGTCCGTGCAAACAGACAAGCGCAAAGCAGCATTGTTCTTTAGTCTCAGGAGGACGTCACAAAATTCATGGGACACAATAGTAGTTCCTGTACCATGACATTTTGCGTGTACAGTACCTATAGTCAAGTGACTATACATTTTTTTTATTTTAAAACTTTTTTTATTATTATTTTATTTTATTTTATTTTTTTTACTGAAAATATGTGAGCAATCTAAACTGCCAATGAATGCATGAAGCGAATGAAAAAAAAATACTTCTCTTGTGTTTACATTCGTCCCCTGTCTCCCTGTCGCATTCGGTGTGACATTAATTTCTGACCGTTGAGAAACAGAAGAGACAGATGAGAAAATAAGCTGGGATGTATTTAGTAAATGCAATCAGCTATAAATAAGTTTGTGTGTGTGTGTGAGTGTTACTACACCTGTCAGCTGCTGCTGAGTTTATGTGGTTTAGTGTTGGCACGGTGCACCTGTCAGTTAAACCCACAGTCTCACGAGGTGCATGAAGCACAAAGCGCAGAGCGGTTGATGTGTCTCTGGGTTCAGAATCACAATGGGAAACTAGACTATGAGAAACGTTCTCTTTCTTCCTGTTTATTTGTCTCCTATCTACAAGTTAATTTATAAAATAACATAACTAGAATTTAACGTAACTTTACCTATATGTCTAATACTGTTTACTATAAGATGAGATTTCGTGTATAAAATAACAGAGACTGTGTTATAATAGCAAAATCAAGTTGTTGGTTTTACAATTAGGGGTTTTCTGTTTCCATCTGATGAGGATTTTGCACAACAGTCTTGCTTAATTAATTTAGGAATTCTGTTTTCAGTCAGAAGCCGTATTTGGAAGGGGTTAGTTTTATATGGGAAAGTGAGGTAGTTTGCTGATTAACATAGATTGTCTCAGAATGAAAGAAATGACAATTGAAATTTTACATGGTATAACACTAAAAATAATGTAATAAAGTTATCCAGGGTATCTTGTCCCTTTGTAAGTTATAAATATGTATATCGCATTGGTATTGGCAGTTATGTACATGTGTGATTTAAAGCACTGTGTTGCGTAATCTGTAGACTATAAACGTGTTATGAATATGTAGCTAATTTCCATGCTTAATATTAACAGTAGTCACAGCACACTGTTGATGGAATTGCATAGTTGCCACTCCCATCTCAGTCATGTTTACTGGGATTTCTTATCCTATGTGAAACAGTCATAAATTTTACAGATATCTTGTAGTGAAGTTACATTACTCCACCTCCCTATGTAAAAATAACCCCCCCCCCAAACAGGGCTTTAATGAGTGTTATGTCTTTCTATTTCCCCCATTGCGGATTCATTCATTAAGTATGAATGGAAAAGACTGCAGCTTGAACTCTCTTGTTCTTTTTTTTATGGGTAATAGGTTTTTCATCCCCCTAACAAATTGTTTTTTTTTTCATGTCAGACTGTAGAAATCGTAAAATTAAGAATTAATAAAACATGGCTTTTTAGATTATTGTGCTTTCCAAACAGAGCATATGGGACTGCTGGAATGGTTGGATATTTATTTGTTGTGTACTTTCTCTCTGAGATCAACTTTGTCTTTGGGACAAATGAAATAGTTTTGCAGAGGGCAGCCAGCTCTCAAAGAGCTTAATCAGCACTATTCCTCCACTGACCTCACTGTGTTGACTTCATCAGTATTGGCCGTATTGGCTGAGGGTGGGGCACCATGGAGCATGTAGTCTGAGAGCACTACAATTGTGAGATTTGTTAATACTGAATAGCGAACACCGTTTTTTTTTTTTTGTTTTTTTTTTTCAAGCTTTCATTAATTGAGACATTTTCTTTCTTATTGCAGAAATTAAATAGCCTAAATGTATTTCAGTAATATTATTAGTAATATTCTTTTATTATTCCTATATCTGAATATTAGGTGCATCACCAATATAAGTTAAAATAAAATAACTATTTATCTTAATATTTCAGTAGTTTCTTTAATCAATATTTACAAAAAATACATAATATACACTTTAAGGCATTATACTGAAATTAAAATATACCTCTCTGTATGTCATAAAACAACCTTTTACCTGCAACAAAGTATTAATATTTTAACTTTTTATTTGCTTTACTGTAGAGCAAGAGTAAAAGTAAAATGTTACATGTTGCATGGTACAGCATTACATTACCATAACAACAGTGATGCAGAAATAACAAGAAGCAATGAAGAATCAGCTCTTATGGTGCAGTTATGCTGCTATCTATGCTGCTATCTAACACCCCCCCCCCCACACACACACACACAAACACACACTTCTATACATAGTATGTTAACGAATGCGCTGTGGTGATGCGCTGTTTTTGCAGTGTGTGGTTTGGGGCACACCCCCTATTTTTAGTGGGCTCTGACATGTTATGCAAATCAACATGTTTTCGTGATCAGTGACTTTGACTATGTCTGGGTTCCTCCAGCACTAGTCTTAATCAAGTTGAAAACATGATGTAAATGTCTCTAAAACTAATTTAAAAGTGTGTAGCACTATCTACAGACATTCCCGGCAAAGCCTCTTTTTTCTGATTTTTACCTCATCTCCTGCAGGACAACATCAACACATGCAAAAACACACACAGAGACTCCATCTCAAAGTCCCTACATGCCATGACACAATCCTTATCCTTATCTTTTTCGTAATGGTGACCTTTTTGTTCTCCCTTTGTTTCTTTTGCTCACTTTCTCTTTGTCTGTTTACCCCATTTTCTTTAAATATTTCTTTTTCTATCTTTATTTCTCCCTCTCTCTCTTCCTGTCTTTGTCTGTCAGTTTGTCCCCGACCCCTCCACCCCCGTGTCAGTGTCTGGGGGTTAGGGCCACATTACTGGCTCTGTCTGGAGCCTGGAGTAACCCAACACCTGACAGAGACAGACAGAGAGAGACCGACAGACAGAGAGAGAGAGAGAGAGAGAGAGAGAAGGATAGTGTGGGAGAAAAAAGCAATGGGGGGAAACGGGGTAACTTGATATATTTGGTCAGTCTATTCAGTACAAAGGTCGCTTGCCATGGCACACAGCATTAGTACATATACACCCCTCCACACACACACAATCACACACACTGATTTTCCCCTATTCCCCCTGCTGTATTATGCAGAGTGATGAAGTAATCTCCAGCAACAGCACCTGGAATAAAGGCAGTGGTCTTGCTGCAGCTTTGCCTATGGAATTATGGCTGATTGAAACATCAAGGCAGCACCAAAATGCCTCTAATGCCTGTTTCTTTTCTTCAGACTCTGAGAGAGAGAGAGAGAGAGAGAGAGAGAGAGAGAGAGAGTGGGCGAGAAAGAGAGAAATTATAAGAGGTGTTTTTCTCTCACATAAAGACATCTACACATCTGCTAGCAGTGTGAAATGTAATTTGTCAGTTGATTAGATTTTCAGTCCCTCATTCTGCTGTCATCTCTACTTAAAAATGCCTGCATTTGACTACTTCTGTTATCTGTACCACCTCTCCCTCTCCTGTCCTCTTCCTCTCTTCTCCTCCCCTCTCTCTTTCTCCTTCCATCCTTCTCTCTCTCTTTCTCCTCTCGCATTGCTTCAGGGGATGGATGATCTGGGCATTGTTAAGGTTTGGGCCGGATGTTGCTCTGACTGAAAAGCAATGAAAGCCATTAGGGATCAGTCAGATATACCACAGTATTGAAAGCGATGTCATGTGACCAAGAAAACAAAAAAACTCACTGTTTTTTTTTTGTTTTTTTTGTTTTTTCAATTTTAGTCTAGATGCCAGAGTCACTGGCATATTGAATAGAAGTTTGTCCCACTGAGAAACTTATCCCGCCAAATAGGGCTATTTTGTTGTGTTTTGTCGCTTGGGGTTTGCACGCACAGTTCAATAGATCATAATAATGTAAGTAAGGCAATATATAGATTTTTTATAGGATTTTAGGAAAACTGTTATAGTTTAAAAAAATTTATTATAATGTATAAAAAATTAGAGTAAAGAAAAGTTCATGTTTACAAAGAAAATGTTTTCTTTGTACTATGACGATTTTCCTAAAATGTGCCTGAATCAATTTCAATAAATCACCTTATAAATCACAGATTACAGCATATTGCCATATATTGAATCATGTACAGTCCCTGTATTATGATAATACACAGCCCTACAATATGAGGGACATACCAGTGTGTGGATTACAGAGTAATGGAAGTCAATGTGAATTTGTAGATTGTGTGTGTGTGTGTGTGTGTGTGTGTGTGTGTGTGTGTATGTGTGTGTTCATGTTCATGTACCTGGACTGTAAAAATGTCAGTTTAAGTACCCCACAAAACGTGCACGTGCAAGGCCCAGACAGTAACTGAAGTCAATTAAAATAGCTCACAAAGATAGGAATACAAATATGCCCATGTTTGTGTGTGTGCATGGCCCGGGGCCTGGTGATCCCCTTTCAGCCAGGGGTTTTCTTGAGCGCAGCCCCCACGTGTGGCCTGGCGGGGCTCCAGCGGAGCAGCCTGCCCTGCCTGTGCCAGACGCAGCTCCCTGGAGGCGCAGGCAGACAAAGCTGGGCTCCATCCAGCTCTCTAAACACCCCCCATCCAGCTGGCACTGGGGGATCCAGTGTTAACGCTCTTTTCTTCTCTCTGTCCTGATAGCGTTTTTCTTTGATGCCCCGCTCTATCTCCAGCTGACACACACCCTCCCTCCCATGTTCCTTGGGAATGCTTTTTCGCTCTCTCACACACACACACACACACACAGGGCCATGCTTCGATGCTGCTGTGGTGGCCACTGTGTGGCAGTGTGTTGTATAGGCGCGTGTTTCGTTGTGTGTGGCCTCATATCAAACCGCCGACTATTTGGGTTAATAAATTCTCGCCCTGTACTGTACGCCAGCCGCGGTGGTACCAGCATACACCCCCCTCTGCACCACCCACAGCGAAGCCCAGAAAGAGGTCGCTGCTGCGGGAGAGCCTGGGTGGGTCTGGAGATGTGTGGTCCTTCCATAGGGTTTTCATTAGGTTCCCCTGACTCCATCAGACCAGCAGCGATAATGAGTCTAAACCACCCAATTCACACACGTGAGAAAGTATGTGCACGGAATCTGCGTGCTAGCACCAAAATGCTGTGTTTGAACTGTGACACGTTTCTCCCTATAGAGCCTCTACTCACAGCTGTTTTTTAAAGCTAACATTCCCCTGAATCAGGGGTGGCTGTGCCCTGTATCCTGAAGCCCCCAGCAACTAAATACAGAGCCTGGCTCTGAGTGGCCCAGTAGACTATCTACGCTATGACTGTGATCAGATTGCAGACATTATTTTTTTTTTCTTAAATCAGATTTGTTAAAATGACTGTGCTTTTATTTATTTATTTATTTATAAATGACATTTTATATAGGGCTGCACAATATATCGTTTAAGCATAGTCATCCCGATGTGCACATACGCAATAGTCACATCGCAGGATGTGTAGTGTCACTTAAGGCAATTAAATCAAACACAAATGTAGATACACAGCGCCGTCTCTGTGTCTGTGTAAGTGACAGGCTCCTGCTGCCTGAGAAGCGCAAAGGGGGGTGATGGAGTACCGCACGAGGTAACCGCATGGCCTCCATCCACATGGTTGCACACATGCTTGTAAACGCACATGTCGGAAGCTGTGCACCTCAGTCCAGCACAGTTTTGCGCAGATATTTCCAGTAAGGGCTGAATTCACACTCTAAAAATCTTTTAAAAAGCCATTTAAATGCCTGATTAAAGGGACAATTACTGTTTTGCTGTTTTCCTCGAGTTGTGTATAGCGATAGGGATAAGTCTGAACATCACAAACATATCTGCATGGGTTGGTGTGATGACAATCAGTATTTAGAAAACTGACTTGGCATTTAGGCTTTATTAGAACTATTAAAAACATATTCATGTATAAACATGATCAAGAATATCAGTGTTTCCATATAATCCATCTGTCCAACTGTCCATGGTTAGACCAACCCAGGTTTTTTCCACTCCACTCTGATAAGAGTTTTCTTCTTTCTTCTTGAAGTTCTGGAGACTTTTTGAACTCACATGACCGCCAGGGCCAGACAGCCCCCTCCCCCGCGGCTAAAGTTCAGTCCCCCTCACTTCTGCTTCAACACCACAGCACACAATAGCAGCTGTTACTCCTCACAGCATTGAAGTTGCTGAAGGAGCTATGGCAGCCATGGAGCTAAAGCAAGCTGGTTGTTGAGGTTGTGGAATGCCTTGGGTTAAAGAGTTCAGTTTTTGATGTAAAGCAAGCTGTGGAAACCAGAGTAGAAAAGGACACAAGCCCTTAGATGTGTAAAAACTAATGTGTGTATGTACACACATGTCTCTGTTGTGCAGGGAAGACAGTCTAGTAATAGTTGAAATGTTGCTGTAAGGATTTGACTGGATTCAGCAACAGAGTGAGGTGAGGCTTGTGAGGTCCAAACGGAACAGCTCCAGTGACCGGCCTGTAGTCTGATACTGGAGTTCTGACCTTCATAACTGAGGATAGAAAAATGTACATACATGATACGTATATCATATCAAATAGCAGAATTTACCACATGTACACAGCACAGTAAAATCATTCTGATCTGAAATTAGTTATTATTTCACCACAGAATACAGTTAGCATCCAGGATAACTGCATTCAGGCTAAATGCAGCTAGCTGGATTCCAGTGTTCTGAGGTCAAAAACTAAAGACTGGAGTGAACTATAGCGAAAATCCACATATCGTATCAAACCACAGAAACTTCTAATCTAACCAGCACAGTGTAATTCATCTGTAATCAAAATGAGCATTTAATACAGCTACAAAACCCATTAGCATCGCCAGTTAGCTGTTTTATGACTGATGCACCATTTTGGGCTTCATAATATAAATGAATATATGTATACTAAAATAAATGACTGTATAGAGTAAAATCCTTTTTTTATTTATTTAGACTTTTGTTTTACTCTATTGAGTAAAAGTCTAAATTTAGTTTTTCGGGCTGCTATATGTTTTTATTATTACAGAAAAATATATTTCAGCTAATAATGTAAAATTGTTTTAGAGTGTAGTTACTCTTTAGGACATTTGTGTGACTATCTCCTTATAAACCCCTCTGGCATGTGGATCGTCTTCTAAAATTGTTTTGTATTGTTCAGGTGAATAAATATGCAGCTATAATAAATTGGTCTGGAGTTGTAAGAGATATACAGTATTTACAGTATCTGTTACCGACTTCACTACAGGGAGCTTTTATGTCTATGCAGGTTATTCATACATTCATTTGCTCCTCAACAAGTTAAAATATTGTATTGATGAATGTTGTGTCATTAATTAGATTTTTGTTTTTAATCGCCTATTTTTTTGTCAGCAGTAGCACAGAGAAAACACAGTATAAACTATTATGGTAAAGCCAAAAAAAATCACAAATGTGTGTTCCACTCTAAAACGTAAAGGGGAGTCAAATCTTGGCAGAGGGGCAAAATTCGGCACAACACCTAGAAAGACAACTCAACAAATTGACAGATTGCTGCCAGACACATCCTTTCACAAACCAGTCAAATGAAAATGGACCAATAGAAATGGTCCAAAACAACTTAAAATTAATCTTTTTACTGTGAATTCCATTGAAAGTTAGAAAGCTGTTTTTTCTTCCCCTCTGAAGCTTTCATTTTAAAGATCTATGGATCTGTTCTAACAGTAACGATACATTAAAAATGTAAATTTAGGATTTCCCACTAAACTATTCTGAAATGAATTTAAAAAAGTGCCACCACACATCATCCTACACTCCACACTACCCCACCCCCTCACCCTTCTCTCTCTGAGAGCATGGCAGTATCGTGGGGGAGTGGATAGACATGCAGACGCCCTCTCAGCCATAGGTGTCTGCAGTGGGAGGGTCATAAAGTCCTCTCAGCCAATAGGAAGCCAAGAGAGAGGCGCCACTGCTTCAGTGGTGTGTGTGTCTGTGTCTGTATTTGACCTTAGGTGTGTGTACTTTGGATTATTTGTGTGCTTTCTACCTTCATCCTTCATTATCTCCTCATCAGACATGTCTGCTCAATGACCGTGTGTGTGTGTGTGTGTGTGTGTGTGTGTGTGTGTGTGTGTGTGTGCGTGCGTGCGCGCGCGCACTGACATGAAGTAAAGCAGTTAATGCGTGTGAGAACACTGTACAAACACTGCCACTCTGCTGTATTGCTGCTCAATTTATACTGCTGGCAGCTCTGTGAACTCGAGGAGTGACTCACTGTGTCATATCTGTACCAAAAACGTGTGTGTGTGTGTATGTGTGTGTGTGTGAGTGAGAGAGGAACTTAGGAAACACAAGAGCATGAACCCTAAGAGGCACGAGTCCTAATATGCATTTGTAAACACTGTCCATAAAAATACACTTTCAAGCATAAACTCTCTGAACCCCTTACGAAAAGTGTGTATGTGTTTGTGTGTGTGTGTGTGTGTGTGTGTGTTTGTGTATGTGTGTGAGAGAGAGAGAGAGTCACGTGCTGAAGCAAAGGCAGCACAGCTGCATGTGGTTTATGTTTGTATATCTCTGTCTCCCCTCTATCTCCATCGCTCTCCCTCTCTCTCCCTCTCTCTCTCTCTCTCTCTCTCTCTCTCTCTCTCTCTCTCTCTTACTTCCTTCTCTGCTCCTCTCTCTACCAAGCCCCCCCCCAGTCATTATTGGCTTGTCTGGTGACCCCAGACCAAGCAGTTATCAAAACATTGACCATAAGACCCCAACACACACACACACACATACACACACAAAATGGCATATTCATCTCCCACATATACTAACTCTTTGTATCTCTGTTAAGGGATTCCAGATGCTCAGACGTGCACGTGCCTATTCACCTTTGTGTGTGTGCGTGTTTTCATTTTAGTCCTTAGTGGATTCAGATGTTCATATATGTGTGTGTGTGTGTGTGTGTGTGTGTGTGAGAGAGAGAGAGAGAGAGAGAGAGAGAGAGAGAGAGAAAGAGAGAGAGACCTGCAGTGTTTTGTCTAAGTAGGGGCTGTTGCTGGCTGACTCAGCTGATCCTGAGCGTTTAATAGGGTCTGTGGGCCAGATCCAGATCCGGCAGCGTTTAATAGGGTCTGCGTGCTTTCTGGGCCTCTGTTCAGATGCTGCCTCTGGCCAAGATGATGCAAGGCACTGAAGAAGTGTGTGTGTGTTACAGTAATGTATTCACTGCTTTGTTGTATGTTCATGCTGCTGGAATGTGAAAGGTCCAGGTCTTTATATTCACGTATAGGAGAACAGCTTAAAGCCTGACTGTTCAGTACTGTACTGTGCTGACCTGATGCAGTAGTTATATTCACTAACATGCACCAATAAGACCCAGTTCACACCTGGCACTAACATGCGTCCTGCGTGATCCAACCATAAGTGTCTAGTAGAAGGTACGAAGTGTGAACGGGGTTCAATGCATCTTGCAGACACATCGTAATCGTAATGTGTTTATTTAAACCACATTCAGAAGTGCCCAGAGACAAATATGACAGAATTGTGAAAGGTGCATCTAAAAAATGCCCAACTGTCATTGTAAAGTGTGTTTATTTCAGCAATTCAGTTCAAAAAGTCAAATATAAATATATATATATATATATGTGTATATATTGTGGCGTGAGGAGGCGGGGGAGTTGTGGGTCCGCCCCACGCCAGAGCGCAAAGCCATGCCTGTCTCAGCTGGCCCGCATGAGGCCTGATTGAGCCGCCAGTTGAGACAGGCATATATACTCAGCCTCCGCCATCATT
This sequence comes from Astyanax mexicanus, assembly GCF_023375975.1. NCBI lineage: Eukaryota > Metazoa > Chordata > Actinopteri > Characiformes > Acestrorhamphidae > Astyanax > Astyanax mexicanus. Next base: position 14,752,046 of record NC_064415.1, on the reverse strand, counting down.
TGGGAGGACTTTGACTGGGGAGCTGAGGGCTGAGGCTGCACGGACCTTTAAACTTAAACTAAAGTTAAGTTTACTAAACTCTAGAGCCCCATTGGGCCGTAGATGTTTATTTGAGTTATTTTGGGTGTGGTGGAGGGCTTTAAAAGCCAATAGAGGTACGTTTTGAGTTCATTTAATCCCCGTGTCTGTGTATCTCTGTGAGCTTCCTCCTTCCGGGTCACAGTGGTCACGCCCCTAACCCCAGGGGCCTACCACAATATATATATATATATACATTTCCATATAGTTTGTCAGTTGCTCTAAAATGTCCAGCTGACATGGCTTCTCAAACCATCACTGTTCATCAGTAAATTTTGCATTTTATTTGGAAATGTAGGTTCCAGAGTCTGGAGGAAGAGTGTAGCGACACACAGTCCAAGCTGCTTGAGTTCTAGTGTGAAGTTTCCACAATCAGTGATGATTTGGGAAGTGTCTTGATTCGCTCCTGATGATTTAGCAGAGCATGCAACTACAGCGAATTAATAGAAAATGGCAATAATTGTGGCTGGTGCCCAAGTGAAACAATGGGTGCCTCATTTTGATTTGGACTGAGAAATTTGATCTCAAGTGGTCACTGGTGACGCATTTAAAGTGCCAGGTGTGAGCTGCTATCTGTTTTTGCAATTATTTTGATTGGATCTCCCAGAACGCTTGTTAATTCCAGGTGTGAACAAAGCCAAAGACTGATAGAAGATCCCAAATGGAGGTAAAAAATTTTGTTACGCTAAAGAGTTAAATGTAGTATCATGGTGTCCTGGCCCACTTCCAGCATGCTACGTGGGGTTACATTGACCTGTGTGTGTGTTTGTTTTAGTGGTTGTTTTGCTTGATCTTCTAGTTCTTTTTGTAGACGCTGTCCCCTTACTTATAGCCTTGACCATCTTTAACACACACACACACACACAGCCTTTCCCCAGGCTGTGGACCAGGGTTTCAGGGTAAAGGTGAAGGGTCAAAGAGAAGCGGCTGAGACATGAAAAGTGCAGCTACTGCCAGGGTCGAAAAGGTCCTATTCAGGCAGGTCAAAGGTCATCCCACCCTGTCATGCTTCAGCACGTGTCCCAAGCAGGTGTCCTAGCAACCAGAGCCAAAGTGTTTGCAGAGTAAATATGCAACCACACACACACACACACACACACACACACACACATCTTTGATATTTTGGGTCATGGTCAGATTGGATGCACTGGAAATGGAGAGCACATTTTCCAGAGCTCTGTGATTTCTGCTTGGTGTGTGTATGGGTGTGTGTTTCTGTGTGTATTTATGTAATTTCACTCTGGCATAGGAGGCCATTTTCCAGAACTCAGCTCCAGGAGCTCTGCAGTCTCTGTATAGAGTGCTGCAGGAGAGAGTGGAGAGTGGTGGCACTCATACAGAAGCCTGGCTATGGAGAGTTTATCTTTCACAATGAAAACACTTGAAAACATCAGAGATACAGTAAATAAATCATCTGACCTTGCAGAGATGCTTATCAGATTCGCAGCAGTTCAGAACGTCATGGAATCTCATGTTTTCCTGAAATCAAGTTGATTTGATTATTTTAGGGTTATGTGGAATTATGTTAAAATACAATGATTACACATTGGTTAGACCAAGGACTGTAAAAAAAGATGGACGCCGTTCCCATTCATTCAATGAAAATGAAGCCAAAATCTTCCGCCATGTTGGCGATCAAGAAAACCCGAGTCTGCGCAGTAGAGAGCAGAGGAGGGAGAAGGACTGTGGAGACAGCCTACTCATTTAAATAACCCCGCCCCTGAGGGCTGCCTCGAGGTCACAGGCTGCGGAGCGGATCTCACGGTCTGTTATTGGTCCCGCCCATAACCAGCCCTTTTACAATAACTACACCTTTTTTGAATAGAGCTGAATAACTTTTTTAAAAACCGAATTCTGTGGGGATATAAAAATTGGACAATATAAGCAGAGGTTACACTAGCTGCTGCATTTAAATAAAGGAGGTAGAATTACAGTATATTGGAAAAAAAACGTGAGTGAAAGTTGTCTGTTTTGCCATTGAAACTAATGGGAATGGGTGGAGTTACACAGCTTTCTGCAACCGAACAGCAGGGGGCGCCCGACCTGTGGTGGCTTCACTTTTGAGAGACGATGCTCTGTCCAGCTATACACAGTCTATGGGTTAGACTGTCAGAAACCAAGAAATGTACCTGTATACTAAGCATATTTTCTGCTAGTGCCTCCAAGTTATACTTTGTTACATATTATATAAAGTTTACAGTGCAATGAGTGTCCTTAATCATCCCTTAAGGCTCATTTAATCTCCCTTTACATTGGAAAATGAATTAATTTGTTTATAACGATGTTACTGTCACTGCTTACTTATTTTAGTTCTATACTGTATGTTGTGATAGTATATTTATTAAACGGTGTAGAAACGTTTTGCCATATAGTTATTTCTTCTAATCCTTGGTCATATTTTGCTACATTGTCCCCAGGATTTTAAGTAGTACTACTCTGTTCCAGTCCTGCTCTGGATCTGGAAACTTTAAATTACAGCCATGTAGTATATATCATGTCCTAGCCTAGCCTACCACAGCATGGCTTTTAACACTGTCAAGTAGGGGTGGGCAGTCAATGATTGCAACATATCATGATACTAATTATGCACTCTATATATCCAGGATAGAAGTAAAATAAATGATACGAGACAGATATAATCTGTCTCTAATTGATATTAATGGTAAATGAGAACAGTGTGAATTTTTCTTTTGCTATAAACATCAATATAATGATATATATATTTTTTTACCAATATTATTGCATGCAATACGATATGGCACATCACTACTGTTAATTCAACATTCGAAGACTTTTGTGTAGATCAATATCTTACACACACACAGTGTGTTAAATAGCTGAAGGATTGCAGTGTGGTCTGTAAGGGTTAGCTTTTAGCCTAGCATCTGGCGTGCACATGCTTGCGTCACGCACTACAATCACTTTGCTTCACATGTGCAGCTGTCCCACAGCCATCATTCAGATACCCACAATGACACCTTTTCCAGTTGGTTTTACTCGGTAGTCGTTTTAGCATTCTCTTCCTTGAGTAGCGGTTATATTTAGCCTCAGAACAATAATCCAGTGGGGATGGTTGAAAATTTTGGGTGTGTAAATATATTTAAAAAGTTAAAAACTGAAATTGACCAGGTCTATAACTTTGAGTAAGATAAGAGGATCAGGGTTTAGATAAGAAACTGTATTTAGTGTGGGTTCTTGGTTGTACTGCTGGTCTAACCAGTTTAACAGCCTGTGGGTAAAAAATGTTCTCGAGTCTAGTGGTTCTGGCTCAGATGTTTCGGTGCTTTATTCCAGATGGCAGAGGTTGGAACAGGAAGTGGCTGGGGCATGTGAGGTCAAAATCTACTTTTTTAGATGTTCTGTGGGGGTCAGAGTGTATCTGTGGGGGTGAAGAAGTCCATAATCCAGTTTGTCCAGTGAGAGTGAGTGACTGATACCAGTCTGGAAGGGTTCGTGTTATTGAGGGAAGAGCCGAAGGCTGTGTAGATTTTACTCACATGCGACTTGATTAGCTCTACTGAGGTAAATTTAGGTAATTAGAGTAATACTAATGGAGTACAAGTATTACAGCAATAACACTGCTGAGGAACATTTATGACCAATGGTGTTATTTCACCAGCACTATTTAGTCCAGTTAAAAAAAAAAGTTTTTTTTGCACACTTGGTGCAGATAGTTTCTGCAGGTATGAAAACAAATAGTAGTCCTGGTGCTTTTCAGGTGCAGTTTAACCTGATTTATTACCCACATAATCACTACAGCAATTAATAAAATCCTGTCTCTGCTGCAGCTCTATGCTGATCTCTTTTAAAGTGAACGTGGTATATGCTGCATTTGCCGCTAATGCCCACTCAACTCTGTTTACCAACATAAGTGCATGTATATCTGTGCCGCACATCCCATCAAAAACAAATTGCAACCTTGCATAATAGGCAACTAGAATAGCACTGCTAAAGTAAATTCATTATTAAAATTGCCCTGTCTAGGTTATATGTATTGTGCTTTATTGGTAGCTATGTCATTGGTAGTTGTATTCGTAGTTTCTACTTGTTTTTTCTTTACAAACCAAGACAAAAATACACTTAGGCTATGTATTGTTTTATTTATTGTTAAAATAAGTGGCAAAATGAACTTGATCACTGTGTATTCTGCCTTCTGTCCAAAGTTTAATTTTTTCAGTTTTGGTTTTGGCCAATAACTTTTTATTGGTTTGTCTCTAGCTGGCAGTCAATTAGACGTGTGGTTTGAGATCTTTGGAACAGGAATGCTGGTTGTGGCTTTAAAGCAAATTGAGAAGTTTTTTTTAGGGGAAGGCTGAAGATGTAAAGAAATGTGATAACCAGTGTTTGGCTTGTTTGCTCTCATGATTAATCTTGGAATACCAAATGGACCTGGCACTTTTTGAATCGACACCCTCCTTGGTGTTTTTCTCACCTCATCTATAGTCATTGTGAGTCCTGGCTCCTATGTTAAGGAAAATTGGATTGTGGTGGTTAGCTGAGCCTGAGCAGGGTCTCAAAGAAGGCATATAAAGTGTTTAGTTCAGCAGGGAGGGGATCTTTCATGGCCGTTGAGTTACTGACTTGGGGACTGGTTGTGTGTGTTGTGTCTAGCAGATTTTAGTTTTGTTGCTTTTGCTGATTTGAAGGCTGCCTTTTCCGTTCAGTTCTTTAAACAAAATGCAGTTATGACTTTCCACCAACATCTTACCATCATTAACCCAAAATCAGGAGAAAAGCAGTGCTTAACAACCTGTGTGCTTGGTTCTGTTGTCAGTCATTCACAAACACACACAGTAAACTGCCTTTTGCAGTGTGTTGCAGCTGTGTGGTTGCCTGTGACATCATAGCAGAATCTGAATAAAGCTGATATGGAACCAAGGCAATTCATTAAAAATGAATATATAAAACAAAATTCAGAACCTACAACTGACGTAATCTTGCCTGTGTACTTTATTATTATTCGGTTGTTACTTTTTCCAGTGTTGTGTTCATTTACTGACCCTCTAAAACTAATGCTGCCTGTGGTTTCTGGGGATGACAAAATATTGATTTTGCAATGTATCGTATAGTTTTAGTTTACGATACTTGTTCAATACATGGCTTCAAATATTGTTATTTTTACTGATACATAGTGGCTCTAAATTTCTAAAGACTCACTCCACTAATTTGACTTACTGAATACATTGCCTGGCCAAAAAAAGTCGCCAACCAGAAAAAAGGTCACACTCTAATATCTGGTTGGACCGCCTTTAGCTTTGGTTGCGGCATGCATTCCCTGTCATATTGTTTCGATAAGCTTCTGCACTGTTGCAAGATTTATTTAAATCCAGTGCTGGATTAATTTTCCCCAAGATTTTGCATTGATAATTGTAGAGTCTGACCACTGCACAAAGCCTTCTCCAGCTCATCCCATGTGTGAAAATGATGATCTCATGTTCCCTGAACCACTGTTTCACAATTCCAGCCCCATGAATCCTGAAATTGTCATCTTGGAACCTGGTCTATATTCAGTATATTCAGGTAGTCAGCTGACCTCATTCTTTCAGCACATACTGTTGCTGAACCTAAACCTGCAGACCAACTGCAGCATCAACCCCACATCATTTACTTAAATCCAGGTGGAGACTTTTTTTTTTTGGCCAGGCAGTGTATATTGCTTCATAACTTCACATGGTGGTGCTAATAACACCAATAAATCCATTATTTCTGATATTTGCTCACCAGACATGAGCAGCTTGCACAGAGGAAAAATGCAGTGCTTCTTTTTTAATTAAATAGTCATTAATTTGTCGTTACTGAGATAAAATGCTCCAGAAATTGTTTTTTTTTTTCATTTGAGGTCATATCACCAGCACAGTTTTAAAGTTTTGTGATCTGTCGTAAGCCAGTGTCTTAGTTTGTGTAGCCTAGCCCAGCCTATGTTCACCTAACCCAGTTCTGTTAGCGTTTCCCATGCCCATCATCCGCATGTTCAAGCCTGTGGCAGGAATATGGTCGATTCCCAGGCTCTGGAGAGAACAATCTGCAGTGTAGGACTGAGAAGCAGTAAGCTAAATGTTTCTAACACACTGTTTTTTCTTTGTCCAGTAATGTTTGCCAGTCATAGACAGTGTTTAGCAAGCACATTCTGGTCCAGCTGTGTGTGCAATAGATAAAATCCATAAATAAAACAAAAAAGATTGCATGTTAATGGAAAAGATAACCCAGCTGTTACCGTCTCCGGCACTGCCGGCAAGGAAAGATCCTGCCGGGAAATATTAAATATACATAAATACATACGTGCATAAATAAACATAAACATATTTTACAGTGTTTCTCCTTCAGTGAAGAAACCTGAAACCTGATGCTGCTGTTTTCCACTTCTAACAACTGAAACCTTTTTGATTGATTTGTTAGCGACTTTCTAATTACATGAATTTAATCATTGAATTCAGGTGTTCTGTTGTGTGATATTACTACAACTGTATAATAAAATCCAGCACCAAGCCACACAGTCTGCCTGTACAAACATTATTAAAGGATTGGGTAATTGTTTAGATCTCACTGAGGTACTGTAAAATGAATCAATTTATAACACCTCTTCCCTTCTAGATATTTCACCATCACTTGTATATTTCACCATCACTTGTGAGTGTATATTATTAAAAGTAAAAGCATTTATAAACCACAGCATGTAAATATTTTTTAGATTGTCAGAAACTTTAATCCCTATCTGAAGACATAGAACACCTAAATGTTAATCTCTGCACTGACAGCAATACAATATTCTTTCTTATTATAAATTTTGTCCAAAAATGATAGAAATAAGGCCAGTGATGCTACATTCTCGGCAGGGGAAAATAAAATGTGCATGCCTTTTTCAGAGATTAAGTGCTTGCAGATGATCTATACATTCACTGATATCAAAGCTTTTTATCTAGAACACACACACACACACAGTGAAAGGGAAGAGCCCAAGTTCTCAGACCCATTTCAAGTTTTTTTATTCAGCCTCTTTGATCTAAGGGTCTAATATATCCACACACTCACATTGATCCAGTGCACTCAAACATTAAAGTGTATAAAGGACACAGAGGGTTTCTCTCTGATTAAGCATGTGAGTGTGTACTGGTGGGAATTCTCATTTTCACCCTCATCAGATGGAGAGAGATTGGAAGGAAAGTAAGTGTGTGTGTGTGTGTGTGTGTGTGAAATAGAGGGAGAGAGCAAAATAAGGACATCACAACCACAGAAGTGAAAATTAGGCATGAGAAATTAGCTTATGTTCTCTCTCTCTATCTCTCTCTTTCTCTCTCTATCTCTCTCTCTCTCTTTCACACACACACCCTGTTGTATCTTGTCTGTCACTGAGGGGTCAGATCTGACTACATAATTAAATATTAGATATAAAGATGACCCCAGTCTAATATGTAGTTAATACAGTGCAACACAACAATCTAAAATATTATGTTTCATAACACCAGTAGATAATTAGTTAATTATATAGTAGTTAATAATATCTCATTTTACAAGGGATGCAGACATACATACAGCTCTGGGAAAAATTAAGAGATCACTTCAATTTCTGAATCAGGTTCTCTGAGTTTCTCTGAGAAAATAAAGAAATCATTATTTGGTGGAATAACCCTGGTTTTTAATCATAGTTTTCATGCATCTAGGCTTGTTCTCCTCCACCAGTCTAACACCCTGCTTTAGGATTACTTAATGCTGCTCCTGGTGCAAAATTTTAAGCAGTTCAGTTTGGTTTGATGGCTTGTGATCAACCATCTTCCTCTTGATTACATTCCAGAGGTTTTTAATTTTAATTTTATTAATTTAATTTAATTTTCTCTTTTTTTTCTAGTGCTGTATTCTATAACTATGAGTGATAAGGCTGTGTGTTGTCAAGAACCTGTTGATACAGTATGTATTATACATGGGTTTCAATTTAATAAATTGTGAAGCAAGACAATATGAAAGAAATCTATTCAAAGATTGTGTTTCCTCTCAACACACAAACAGCCATTTTTACAAACAGGTAAAAGTGGCCCAAATATTATGTTGTGATTAAAAATGTGTTTTTGCTGTTTACACTTACACACAAAACACACTGAATTTTGCGTTTACAGTCAGTTCCAATGTGGGCCACTTCAAGTTGTGACATTGACATCAGTGAGCCGAAGGAAAAATAGATGACAGCAGGGTGTGGCCCACACTGTTATGGCTTTTGTTACAATTGCTCAGTGTCTGGGTTTAATAGTTTATTTGGTCAGCAAGCGTGATCAATCTGACCAAGAACAACAACCAGTATGACCAAGCATAACCACGCAAGATCACAATCTTTTTTATTTTTTTAGTTGTTAAAACAAAACTGTATTCAAGAATTGCTCATATCTACGAAGAATCTTGAGATTCCGTTTTACATTATTGCCCTGCTGTACTGCATGCTAGTAAACCAGCATGACCAAAATCAAGTGCAATGTCCACTGTTCTAGTCAAGAGCTTTAAGGCTAACTGGTGTCAACTACAGTATAGTGCAGTGGTCGGCAATTAAGTTGGGCCACGGCCAAATATTTTTCAAGCCATTAGATGGCGGGCCATAAAGTAGCTCTCTAGCCCCAGGGGGTTGTTGAGCCCAATTGCAGAACAGTTGATCTCAAAGCAGGTGAACCCAAGAAGAAAAAAATAAAGAAATAAACTCGCAGCTCCTCAACGTCGTGGTCCAATACACTATTCACTACCCCAGCTAGTAAATTGAGACACAGCTGGGGGAAAAAAACTTCCGTAAAAGGAGAAAGGAAGCCCAGGAACGTAAAAACGAGAGGGTGTAAAAACGCGAACAGGTGGAAACTGGAGTCATGTCGAGCGCAACAGAGAGACAGGAGATGAATGTAAACAAAAACTCACCAGAGAAGCATTTTATTTTATTTTATTTTTCTTTATCGTTCATTATAGTTCAAACAACCTCACTGGCCAGATGTTTCATGCTTGCAGGCCGCCTTTTGCCGACACCTGGTATAGGGTATGTTTTCACCTGTATAACCAGCTTTTTAACCACTTTGGAAATCAGTGGTGAGCTTAGATCAACCAGAATCAGCTACGAGTGAAAGCTGGTATTTTTAGAGTTAGAGCTTTTAGAGTTTTCTGCTGTAGTACAGTTAATACATTACTCTTGTGATACTGATTTTATTGTACATCCTTAGTTTTAAATATGAACAATAGATACTGGAAAAGTAAAGGAGGTCTTGTGTGATGGTTGATTTAGCTGGGCTTGAGAAATAGATCTGTGTTGCTGTGGATTTTTCTGAGAGTGTGCTTCTCCGCATTCTTTAGTAATTATTTATGTCAGTCTGCAGCAGTTCCTGTTTACATGCACACATGTGACTCTTATTTGTTTATCTGCCTGAGAAGCACAAATGTGTTTTGGATGCTTGTGTTCTTTGTTTTTTTTTTTGCATCTGCTTTCTTTGAGAATTTGTAAACATGAGCGTCTGGGCATGAGAATATTTAGGTAGGTGATTCTGTGTTTAATAGAGTATAATGTCTGTGTGTGGGGGAGTTGTGTGTGTATATATATATATATATATATATATATATATGTCTGTGTGTATTTATGTTCCTCTGTAACCAGCAGAAATGGCATAGCTAAAAATATCTCGTAAACCCGTTCACCCCTACCTCACCCTGAGCTGGGATAAACCCACCCCTGCCTCTGGCATGGATCGCTCCACCCTCTCATGAAATGCAAGCTGTTCCTGCTGCACATTCCACACACTGGAGCAAACCAACCCGCAGCCTAGACGGGGGTGACCCTTTTAGCACCTAGTGAAACTGGATCAGTCCCTGACAAACTCTTGGAAGCTCTTCAATATCTAGGAAAGTATTTGTATGCACGTAAGTGTGTGTGTGTGTGTGTGCACGTGCTAATGCCTGTAGCAATGCAAGTGTCAAAGAGTTTGTGTGTGTGTGTGTTTGGCCAGCTGTGTAGTTTGCATGTGTACATTCTCCAGGCTCTAAGCAGGATGGGGGGTGGGGGAGGGATTTGGAAAATCCAACAGCCAAATTCCTGCTTCTCCATGAACATGTCCAGAGCAGCAACAGTACACACATACACACTGTTCAAAACATTGCATCTGCAACTGTGTGTGTGTGTGTGTGTGTGTGTGTGTGTGTGTGTGAGAGAGAGAGAGAGAGAGAGAGAACAGAGACTAGGAGAAAAAAAAGAAAGAATAAAGAGTCATTAGCCCTATCCGGACAGGATTAGTTTCTCAGGGGGACGTCTTTGAAAAATATGTCACACTTCTACTCAGTGATAAAACTCTTGCATTCGAAATGCAATTAAAAAAACAGGAAGATCAATACGTTTTTTTTGCTTTCTCGATCACATGACATTGCGTTCAGTAGCTCCTCCATTTCCACTCGCTGTTGTGTTTACATGGATCTCAGTGAAAGCGTGCACCCAACGTGTAATTACGGTATGTAGTTGTAGAAAATAGCTATTTTATTACACTCGAGATGACGAAACTCAGACAAACTAATCCCATCTGGATAGGGCTATAGAGAGGTAGAAATGCATCCATAAGAAAGAGAGAGAAAAAAAGGCTGAAAGGGAGTAAACATAATAGAAAGTGAAAAATATAAATAGTTGGAAAGAGAGAGAGACATTAGGTTAATCTGGTAGATATATGCATATTTTTACATCATATCTACACACTGTCTTCAAAACATTGCAACTGTGTGTGTGTGTGTTTGTGTGAGAGATGGAGGACGGGAGAAAGAGAAAGATCAATGTAGATAAAAAGAGAGTGAACGAGCTGGAAAAGTCGAAGTAGAAATTGTGGGAAGGAAAGAGAGAGAGGGAGAGAGAGATTAGGTTAATCTGGTCGATATGGTGCCATGCCCTTAACGATGATGTCATTAAGACATAATTCCGGCCCCGCCCCCACACTCCATTCCTCTAGCCTAAACAGGAAGTGGTTTGGCTCCTGGTCTTTTGCTTGGCCTCATGAACATGGTTTTACACACACACACACACACAGATATAGAGCAGTTCTCCTGTTTCAGAGTGTGTAATATGAAGTGTTCCTGTGGATCTGATCTGTTTCCTACATATTCTGACTGAACTGAAGAACATCAATGTGAAGCCTTCAAAGGCAGGCACGTTCTAGCTGATGTTCCTACAGCTTGTGTTTGAAGTGTGAATCTGTAGCCTGCTTAGTTAGCTAGCTAGTTAATATCCTAGTGTGGGGAGCCTGGTTTTGTAAGAGTGTACTCTCTCATGCTTAGCTGGACTGTATTTAAATGGCATTAAATGTTCGTGTTAACATTCATTTTATGTCTGATTTGATATCGCAGATTAACATTAGACACTAAGAAGTAAGTTCAGAACACTTTACAAAAGAGTGTTCTTTAAAAACGCTGGTTGGTATGTGAAAGCTGAAGAAGCATGCTGTGCCCACGTTATTTGCCTGCACGGATAGTTAAGTGAAGTCTATTAGCTGGACAGTAGTTAGTCAAACTACAGGATATTTTTCTAGTAACTAATTTGCGAGCGAGCTAGCTAACACACACATTTTCAACATAGCATACAAAGCTGATTAGCTAGCTACCATCCATGTTTTGCACCTAACCCTCGATCCACTTACTGTAGCCTTTCAGTAAAACCTGCACTTGTTTTTTGCCCATTTTTCAACTGATTTCACTGTTAATTGAGAGAGGTGTGCGAGGTTAGTTGTCCACACAGGCGCTGCTTAGGAATTTCTGGTTTAGGAGCGTAGCCCCCAGCCTTGCTTATATTTCAACATGGGTGCGGAGTGAATAAGGTTCATGGGTGCTGCTTAAAGTAGATAAATGCGTTTATTAAAATGGGGGCCCACAACATTGTACACACTGTGTATGTGTGTCTGCCATTATGACAAATGAGTTTGAATGTGAGCTACAAAGTGTGTCTATGTATGTGTGTCTTTGTGTGTGTGTGTGTGTTTGTGTGTGTGTGTGTGTGTGTGTGTGTGTGTGTGTGTGTGTGTGTGTGTGTGTGTGTGTGTGTGTGTGTGTGTGTGTGTGTGTGTGTGTGTGTGTGTGTGTGTGTGTGTGTGTGTGCATCCATGCGTCCGTGTGTAAATACAGCGTCTGAAGCCTAAGCCCAGGCAGTCTCCACACACACTCTTCTCAGCTGTAATCATGGAATATGGGAGTGCTCTTTACGACTGACTGACTGAAGCTAACGACCACACTGCACCACACTTAACCTTCACAAACCACCTCTCTCTCTCTCTCTCTCTCTCTCTCTCTCTCTTTCTTTCTTTCTCTTTGTTACTCTGTCTTTCTGTTTATGTACTTCTGGGTGTGAATATGTCAGAATTCTTGTGTGTCTGTGTGTGTGTGTGTGTGTGTGTGTTCCTGGGTTTGGTGCTCTCTCGGGTCTGCAGTGTTGGGGTGTTTCATGTGTGCTTCTTAACTGAGTGTGTATCCTGTAATTTCAGGTTCAGGAGGAAGGAGACACTCCCAAACAGGAAGAAGACAACAAACCATTGGCAGGTAAGAGGAGACCACACTGTGTGTTTGTGTACGTGTACGTGTGTGTGTGTTGTGAGAGACTGTGTGGTGTGGGAGGGGCATGAAGCATGGGGGGGGGGAGTTTTGTTTTAGAGTGTGTTGATGGATTTATGTATTTTTAATTCGCTTACAGCCTGTTGCTTTTAAATACAGTAGAAATGGCTAGAGTTACACTCTGGATTACACACATACATACACAAACACACCAACATAAACACAACACCTGTTTTGATTTGTTTTCATTAAAAGCTGAAACGGAGTTCGTGTATGTGTGTGTGTGTCTCTCTCTCTCTCTTTCTCTCTCTCCTGTGATGAACAGATGGGTTGAGGTATCAGATTTCAATGAGAGAATGTGTGAAGGAGAGTGTGAGACTCATATGACTGACACCACACACACACTTACACCCACAACACTTGCTGAAGTGTGGTGTGCAGTTAAGTGATGTGCTTAGTCCTCTGTAAAAACCTGTGACATGGACAAAGCGTAGCTTTGGTTGTTGGCTTCATATGAAACAACAGTAGTGTAGACTGGCAGCGGCAGTGTGATTATAAAGTCATAATGTCATTTCTAGGCAGAGTTACGGATCTCTGGAATGTGTGCTGTAGCAATATGACAGTTGGGAAATGGCCATAGCAGTTATGAAGTCATAATAAAGCAATAAAGCATAGGATTAAATGGTGTACTGTGATTTGTTAAATCACCCCATTAATGAGAATGCTGATTCTAATTAGCGGATCAGCTCTATGGAATGTTATGTAATTGTTAACATCATGCTAATATTGGTGTTCTTCCCTTTCACAGACAGCTTCTTGCTCTCTACATTAGTGCACTTCAAGGACCTTTTATACAGCCACACTGATTGTATGCAATAGCCTTCATACATGTAACTGTGTAGCCTTTGCCTTAGCCTGACACACAGTTTCTTCTTTACCACCACTATTAAAGTGTCAGTCAGTATTATGTTGTTTGTAAACTGAAAGCAGAAGCATTTCCTAGTGGAAAAGGGATAAAATGTTGTGTTTAATGGTACCAGTCTGCTGGAACGACCATCCCTGTTAAGCCTAATATATTCATTCTAAAAACTGGGGTGTCGGGTTGTTTTCTTGGGAGTTCTTCTGGCCATTTCATGCATCTTTACGTAAGTACGTCACATGTACAGCCTTTAAAAGAGGATCCAGCTCAGTTTTACTGAACGCGAGCAGCTGGTGGAGCAATGGAGACTTCAGAAGGGGAAATTCAGACCTCAGTAGCTCATTCACTCAAAGTATAAACAATGAAACGAAGGAGTGAACTTTCTGACTGAGCACTTTTTCTCACTCTCTATTTCTCTCTGACTGAACATTACCTGGAATCGGATTAATCTGCTCTGAAAGGAGACCGCATCACACCCGCCCAGTTTAAAATGATTCTTCCGCAGCTCTGTGCAATTACCCATTCTCACCAGAGAAGGCCTTAAATTTCAAAACATACAGACATCAGCTTTAGTTTCACTTGGATGAACATGAATTATAGATTGTGTGTATACTGTTGTAAGATACATGGTTGCAGATTATGAACAGAATTATCAAATTTACTTGCTGTTTTTGGCCTTGCCTTTTGTCAGCTTCAGACTCTGTGTAAACAACACCAATAAATGACAAATCCGGTTTGAAATGAGCATGGGGTGTAGTAAAACAGGATAATGAGTATGAACTTTTGTTAAATAGCCCACCTCCATTCACCTGCAGCATTCCAAAACACAACGCTTTTAGCCGATGTTTCCAACAAGCTTACAATGCTAGTGATGGGGGCATAATGTTGCCCATGCAAAGAAATGGCTATTTTTACACCATTAACAAGCTGAAGTAGCTTCACAGAGAATTTTGCAAGTGTTACCCATGAAAATGAATGGTTGAGATTTTTCTGCAACAGTTGGAATTCATGCATTGCATTTCATTCATCTATTCACTCTCTTACCTATTCATTTGTGCTTGTCCGTCGACTTATCGAGACTTCACTTCAAGATGGTGGTGCCTGGAGAACAGTCTTTTTTTAATAAATTACCTGCACTTTCAAAGTTCTCAGTGCATCATTTTAAATGTCAGGATCCTCAGAATTCTATTAATACAGTTTGAGCTACTTTGAGCTAATGGTTAAGTTAATGGTGTAAAAATAGCCATTTCTTTGCATGAGCAACACTATGTTCCTGAATCTGTTAAGAGCATTGTCTAAAAGTGCTGTATTTCAGAATCCTGTGGGTGAACAGAGTTGGGCAATTCAACAAATGTTCATACTTGTTGTCATGTTTCATTACACCCCAAGTCCCCATTTCACACCGGAGTTCTTCTTTGTGTGTGTTTTTAAACCTTTTTAATCACTGTAAAGTGGCCTAAATAGTGTTCAGTTGTTGTTAAGCAGACATAGGTAAGCTTGCATAAATGAATGCAGCTCAGCCAATCAGAATTTATGTTTTATAATATCATTTTCAGAAGATCTGAAGTTTTTAGTTTTGTTTTTTAACTGTTAGAGAACAGACTGAGCCCCTGCTGAAAGTGCAGCGTGTGAAGCTCAGGACTGGTTGGTGGAGCACTGCCTCCAGCGTTAATTGCACACAGCTGTAGCTTGTTAAACATTAATTGCCAATTAATCAGAAGCACTGCTCCCAGATGAGTATATTGTAAAGAAAAGCAGGAGAGCAGGACTGATTGATTGGTGGTGGAGAAAGACAGAAAGAGAAGGAATTATTTAGACTGAGGAAGAGTAGAGTTTTTCCTGTGCTCACGTATCCGTTTCCTCTCTCTACATTATGCTAATGCTCTTTCATCACCCTCTCGCTGTATACCTCCATCTGCTCGGGTGTGTGGTGAAGAGGTGTGTGTGAGTGTGTGTGTGTGCTCGAGTTTGCGATATATTAAAAAAAAAGTGACAAAAGTATTGGTACGCCGTCTTTTCTGTCATTTACACAATTTCTTCTATAATCGTGGATAGTGAAGAGTTTATTCTGATATTTTGGACTAACTGTCTGTACTGTCTAGGGAAGGCTTTCTGCTAGAAACCTAAAATACCAAAGCAACAACAATTAATTCTAATGAAGACATATTTTCACTTAAACAATCATTCTGTATTTAATTTTATTTTAAAATGTACTGTTATTGACTGACAACACTGTTTTACAGGTGAGTCAGTTGGTCAGTTTATTTTATACCAAAACCTTGAAAAAAGCAAACTAACTGCCACAACTGCCACAATACTGTGCTGAAAGTTACTTTTTTATTGTTTTGTACTTTTACTTCAACTTGAGTCTCTATTTCACAGAAGTGCACTTTTCCTTGAGTGTGAGTTAATACCCACCTCTGCTTGTTGCTGTGCAGTTAATATACACTGTTTGATGTTTACAGGCTCTGTTGTAAATAAAGCATGCAGTTGTTCAGTGTTATAAATGTACTGACAGTACTGGTGATAAAAATCACAACCTGATGTAATTAATCACCGTAATGATAACACATCGTATTGCACCTCTAGTGTGTGTGTTTATGATGCCGTTAGCCTATCACTGGTGGAATGATTCATTTTCACATACAGTGCTGTGCAGAGCACCAAACGTCCTATACACAAACGCACACACACACACACAGATACACAGTCTCTCTTGCACTCTGAATAATCTGTTTTTTCTCTCTGTATATTTCCCTCTCATTCTTTCTGTGTTGTGGCTGCAAGCCTTCCATTCCTATTATAAATATTTTGCCTTTACTGTGTTGTTTTCTGATCTTATTTCTCTGTCAGATTTGTGGTTCACTTCACATTCAATTTTAGACCGATGGGTCTGACTATGTGATTTGAGCTTGATTGGACATTTTCTGATGCATTTTGAAATACCATAGCAACCACTTAGCAGCACCATAGCAACCACAAGGGATATCATTGCAACTGTCTAACAACACCCAAGCAACCTCTAGAGCTGCATTTATGCAGTAGTTAAAGAAGCCCAAATTCAATAGTTTTGGTTCGTCTTTTTAATATGATCTATATCTGGCATTAATCTGAACAGTTCACACTTATACGCTGCATATCGTGCAGAATAACACGTGCATGTGCTTTACATGAAGTTTGGTTTCATCGTCACTATTATCACATGAGCTATAGTTAAGAGTTAAGATATGTGCTTTCTAATTTTGTTTGAAGAGACATTAAATATGTTATAATATCCCATTACTGAAAACCTCCACACTACTGTCCATTTTTCCTTTTTTCAGCAAATGTCTTGATTTTAAAGTAGCACAAAATGTGGACTGTTTTGACTAAGTCTAAGCTGCATACCAGATATAAGCCACATTTACTCGCTGTATGAATGTATCTTAGGCAAGATTTCACACCTATAGTTTGTTTCTTTGGTCTGAAAAATTAACTAGTTTGTTAACCTGCATTATTGTGCTTTTCCCTTGATTTGGTTTGGTTTCACACAAAAAAAATCGCACATGCAAAAGCGTGACAACAAACTATGTGAGAACATTCTCTCAACTTATTGGTCAGAGCCGTCTGGGGTGGGAGCACAAAGTTAAACACAGTAATAAGGTTCTGGGTTTGGGTTAGCATTTATTTCAGTGCAATTTAACATGGAGCAGCAGCAAAGACAGTATTAGGTAAAAGCTGATGTAATGATCTGGGTAATAAATCAGGTTAAACTGCACCTGAACAGCAATTTAGTTCAAACAGGAGGTGCACATCTAATAGTTGAAGTAGAAACAAGGTCAGTAGTTTGTTTGGGACCAGACTAAGGAGACTTCCTCTTGCAGGTTTTTGGCTGTTGTTTTGCTCCTCACTTAAACTCAATTACTATTTTTACACCTGTTGAAATGAACCTCACCAGGAGTACAAACAAACCAGAGTCCGTTTTAATCAGACTATATAGTGCAGGTGTGAAAAACCCTAAGAAACACCATAGCTACCACCTATTAAACCATAGCAATCAGCTTGTAACAGCCCAGCAGCTGCCTGGAATGGGTGGAGAAGACTTTTCTCATTTGTATTAGTTTGTATATGTCTGGCACTGGTCCAGGTCTGCGCAGTGATGAATCAATACAGTGGAAATGATGGGATGGGTAGAGCAGCACCACTGTTCTCTGCTCAGACAGAGCATTTCTAACTTTCTGTGAGTCGCTCTCTGTAGCTGCTCTGTTGTTGGACTGAGTACACGTTCAGTCGAGGGAAAGTTTTATCTGTTCTTTTCTCTCAGTGGGAGAAATATGCAGCTACACATAGCTGAAGTTCTGCCAGAGTGCTGGATGTGAGGATATGTTTGTCTTTTTCTGCATGTGTATTTGCATATGGTGGAAAGTCATACTGTATGACTTCACACTGTACTCAGTCAGCGGGTTTTCCATAGAGTCAGTGCTTCCGGACTTCCACAGTGGAAAGCTTAGAGGCGTGTGTGTGTGTGTGTGTGTGTGTGTGTGTGTGTGCCTTTCAAAGTGTGTGTTTGTAACAGAGAGACTGATGAGGGTTGACACAGTGAGGAAAGTGTTACAGATGAAAACAGCCGGCTCTGTTTTTGCAGTCTCAGTCTCATTCTCTCACACATGCTCTCGTTGCCTCAGATGCTCTGGCAGTGCACACCTACATTAACTGTGTGTGTGTGTGTGTGTGTGTGTGTGTGTGTGTGTGTGTGTGTGTGTTGATGTTAGGGCCTGCAGGGCCTGTTAGAAACCACTTGTAAAATTTAATGACAGAATCCACAAACAAGGAGGTAACTTTTACCAACGTCTGTGACCTTAATTAACTTGCTACAGCTATGGCTTGTTTTACAGTCATTGTAAGAAAAATCCAAGTGATACACATTTAAAACTTTTGCATACACAGCTGTCAAACAAGTTCTCCCAACAAACATTCCAAAGTTTTATTAGATTGTATACATTTGGTCTGGTTAGTTTTGCTTTGGGTTTACCCTTTAGTTTTGTGAACATACTAAAGACCTTTGCTTCACCTGTGTGTGGGCTGCATTTCCCTATACTTCACACGTCTAACTAAGTTAAATAAAGCTAAGCTATGTAAAACAAAACTGCAATAAAAAAGACTTTCTTTTAATGTCAGTCGAGCACTGAATGTTAATCTACACAGATTTCTCTTCTGAAAACTGGGTGATTTATCTGGGTGAGTAAAGCTCTTCCATTTATCTACAGTAAGCTTAGATTCAGGAATTTCTCCAGCACTAAGGCTGGAGCATTAGCATTAGCAGCTAACCGCTAGCGGGGTTAAAATCAAGCTACAGGCTGACAGTACTGGTGATAAAAATCACAACCTGATGTAATTAATCACCGGAATGATAACACATCGTATTGCACCTCTAGTGTGTGTGTTTATGATGCCGTTAGTGCTGGATGTTTATCTACACAGATTTTTCTTCTGAAAACTGTTTATCTGGTGCATCCGTTTATCTACAGTAACCTTAGATTCATGAATTTCTCCAGCTCTAAGGCTGGAGCATTAGCAATAGCGGCTAACCGCTAGTGCGGTTAACAGTAGGCTACAGGCCGTTAATACTCACCTCTGAACGGGGCAATAGCGGTTAGCGGCTAATGCTAATGCTACACCAGCCCCTGTGCAGGAGAAACTTCACTGAAACTCCTGTATAATGCTGTACTTCAGTGGACTGGCTTTACTGCGTCTTACAACCTAACTGGTAAAATTCAAAGCGCACTGGATTAAAAGGCACACTGACGGTTATTAAGCAAATGAAAGGATTTTAAGTGTGACTTATAGTGCAAAAAATACGATATTTGGATGGAATTAAAATGCTAAATTTGCATTGTCAGGCCATAACCACTATTAGTGACAAAACATAAATATGGGTCAGGCCCTGGATGACGTCTGCAATACCAGCCCCCCCTGCAGCTGTGGCCACTCACTCAGTGTTTACATGGACTGTGCAAGCGCTGACTCCTCAAACATTAATACAGGAAGCTTAGCCTATAAAATTAAGTCATAAACAAACAAGTAAACAAAGAACCAAATAAACACACAGAAGCTATTTAACAGAATGAAGAGAGAGAATGAAGAGAAGTGTTCCTTCTGCTTCTCTTTCCAATCCCATCTCCAACCCTATCTGCTTGACACACTCACACACACACACACAAACACAGGGAGGAAAGCGAGCAAGCAGGGGAGAGAGAGGGAGAGAGGGGTGACAGGGATGGGGGGAGGGGTTGTTTAGAAAAAGGGATGAAAAAAAGGCTGGAGAGGCAGGCTTCTCTATAGCGGGGGTTGGGCTTAGGAGCCCTGTGTATGTGTGGGTGTGTGTGTGTATGTATGTGTATGTGTGTGTATGAGAGAGAGAGAGAGAGAGAGAGAGAGAGAGAGAGAGCTCAGCTCCTTTCTTTGTTTGACTGCTGAATGGAGAAAAGCCAGAGAGAAAGAGAGAGTGTGTGAGCGAGAGAGAGAAAGAGAGAGAGAGTGAGGAAGGCAGTGAAGAGAAAGCAAGCAAAGGAGAGAAAGAGAGAGAGGAAGAAAGAAAGAAGGAGTGAGAGACAGTCATATATACATACATATGTGTGTTTGTTTGTGTGAGAGAGTGTGTGTATATTGAGGTGGAATTCCATCCGCCTCATACTGAACTGTGTCAGCTTGTGCATGGTTTGTGTTTTTGTGTGCAGCTGCCAGGGCTGTGTGTGCGTGTGTGTGCATGCATGCGCGTGTGTGAGAGAGAGAGAGGGGGTTTAAAGGGAAAATAGAAGCGAGCAGATTTGCTGAGCTGGACTGGGAGGCTGAGTTTTGCGACTGGCTGTGGAATTACTGCCACTGGGACTAGCTCTGGAAACCACGGTAAGACGTTTTTCGCTCTCTCTCTCTCTCTCTCTCTCTCTCTCTTTCTCTCACATTTTTTTCCTCTCTTTCTTGCTGGGTCACTCGCCCATTGAGAGGCATTTAAACAAAGCAGTGCAACTCATCGACCAAACTCAGCAAAAGCCTGAGCCCCACAAAGCTGCCGAGTAAAGAGAGAAAAAGACAGATAGAGTGTTGCACTCATCTGTTCAGCTGTGGAAGCTCTTCTGTTTATGTTCGTACTGTGGCACACATTTCACTCACTTCCCTGCAAAAAAAGAGGAGAAAACAGGGGGGGAAGGGAGGAAAAAGAGGGTCTCCACTCGCTCTGTGCTACTCTTTCTCCTTCTCTCTTTCTTCTTTTTCTTTCTCTCTCACTTTTGCTCTCCCTTCTTCTCTCTTTCTGCTTTTTCTGTCTTTGTGTGTCTCTCTCTTTCTCTTGCTCTGTCTTTCTCTCTAAAAACCTTTATGCTCGCTCTGCTTGGCTGCATACATAGGCTGGCTTCTGGCTGGGGCTTTAAACTGTGACTGTTTTGCACAGCTGAATTGGTGTGTGTGTATGTATGTGTGTGTGTGTGTGTGTGTGTGTGTTCCTTTGTTAGTCAGTGTCCCAGTTTTATTTGATGACTGACATGTTATTACATGTAATAAATGTGGATCTGTTTGTTTTATTTTTATATAAATTTCTAATGTGTTGGAGCGTATGTAGCTGCTTGTGGTGTGTGTGTGTGTGTGTGTGTATGTGTGTGAGTGTGTACATATGTGTGATTCCAATAGGAAGTGGCCATGCATATGGGGTTTGGACGGAGTGTTAAGGGAGGCCACTAACTCAGCTCACTATTGTTAGGCTGTGTGTGTGTGTGTGTGTGTGCGCGCTTGGCATTGCTTGCGTCCATTACCGGCATCATGGAGTGTTTTGATAAATCAAAGGAGTGTGTGTGTGTGTGTGTGTGTGTGTGTGTGTGTGTGTGAGAAGATGAACACTTGCGCTGGGTGTGTAAGTCTCCACCCCTCATTAAATCAATCCACTTAGATGAACCAAGGGATGAAGGAACACGCACACTCACGCATACATACCAACAATGCTAGAATGTTTCACAGCACTGTTATTATTAGTTGAGCTGTAATATTACCACCCCCCCCCAAACACACACACACACAATTACACACACACACAATCCATCAGCTGAATTCTGTAAAGCCTCTGTGTTGGTGTTTACTCCATTTCCTCCCTTCTAAACTCCAACACGGCCTCCCCCCTCACTTCTGAACACTCCTTTATCCATTCATTTATTTGTTTATTCTGTCATTCATTATCTGCTAAAGACCACCCAATCCCCCTCCCCCCTCATCCATTCTCTCCGTAGCTAATCACAGACCAGAGGGACTGTCTGTTCTGAAACAGATCTGACGTAGTGTCGCGAGTGCCGGCTCCGATCAGTGTTTAAAGGACTGTCTGTGCTGCATGCTAGCGTGTTTGCGAGTGTGTGTGTTTGTGTGCACGTCCTGTGTTTGTGTGTGTGTGTAGCCCTCAGGCTTGTTCTGCTTTTAGCCTACATTCTAGTGTGAGTTCAGTAGAGGCTGAAAGAGCTTAGAGCTGCTGTTGAAATCCGTCAGTGTGTTTACCTGTGTGTGTGTGTGTGTGTGTGTGTGTTTGCTGCTTCACACACTGGCCGAGTACTGGCCACTGAGTACTGCTGACTGCTTCACGTGGCACTGCTGTGCTGTGTGTCACTAAACAGGAGAGGTTCATTGTAAAATGCATTATATCGGGTGTGTGTGCTTCACTCCAACAGCACAAATCAGTTCTATGTTATTACTGATAGCAGCTTTATTACAGGGATAAATGTTGCATAATAGTTTTCATGATGGCTGTTATTGTTATTTGTTGTACAACCTGTTTTATATAATTACACAGATAGCACACACACACACACACAAACAAACTCCTCATATATTGCAGTGTGCTGTAGGACTGAGCAATATTTTTTTATTATATTGTAATGTGTGATGTATCGTGGGTATATGGAATCAGTGCTCCTCAAACATTACTAAATTTTCAGTACAAAGGGAGCAGAATTAGCCCATGTTAGCTGGAGTTTCTGCAGTGCAGTGTTTTATACATGGAATTGACAGTGTCTAATCTGATTTAAAATAAAAAAAAAAAACAGTTTAATAGTAAATGTGCCACTACTGCTGTTTTTTCCATTGACTCCAACTTAATCAAAACTTATCAAAATCAAACAAAATATATGTGATGTTTCATAAACATGTCCTGGAGTATCACCATAACATATACCTGTACAGTTTTTGATACCTGTATGTCATATGGATTAAGCAGTTGTTCCTTATGTCCTCCAGTTTTGAGAAGAATGGACAAATAGAAATACTCCCAAAATGACTTGGGTTAAATATTTTTACATTGACATTAATTGAAATTCATCGTGTTTTTATATACATACATACACGTAACCTTGCTGTAGTATACATTATATATTGCACTTAGAAATACCTTGTGCCTTATTTCATTTTCTCTCTTAGTATGTCTCTCTCTTTTTCTTATGGGTGTTTCTTCTACACATGTGCACACAGAGGTGTGTGTTTGTGTGTTTGTGTGTGTTTGTGTGTGTGTGTGTGTGTGTGTGTGTGTGTGTGTGTGTGTGGGTGTGGGTGTGGGTGTGTGTGTGTTTTCATCCCCTGCCCCCCCAGGCCAGGCTTGCTTGCCTGAAGGAGGGATTGTGCATTCAGTGGAATGGAGAAAGAAAGAGAGAGAGAGAGACAAGGTGGGGGGTGGGGAGAGTGAGGGAGGGGGGAATGATTGAGTGTGCTGCCCGAGAAGAAAAGGAGAGGAAAGGGAGAGAGAGAGGGGGTGGGGGATGGGTGGTGCTGCTTGGCTGGTGTTGTGCTCTCTGGGTGAAGGAGTGAAGGGGGAATAGGGAGAGGGGAGAAACACACACACACACACACACACACACACTGTGTTTAGGGCCTGGGTAGATAGGGGGTGGGGGTTGGACTTGTTTGGAAGAGTGCAGAGATTTAAATGTAAGAGGGAAGAATGGACAGATCGTTGGAGAGATGCCATCCCTCTGTTGGGGGGTTCACACAGAGGGGCCGAGCTGCTGACTCTGCACAGTCACAGTGTGTCGGATACTGCCTTCATTTGTTTAGTTCTTGGAGAGGCTTGTGACAACACACACTCAGCCAGAGTGTCTCTCGCTCGCTCCCTCTCTCTCTCTCTCTCTCTCTCTCTTTCTCTCTGTCTCATATCATTATCGCTGGCTTGTAACCTGATCCCTCGCTCGCTCTCACACACCTGTGTTTCCTGCCCCTCCCTTTCTTTACTCAAGTCCACTGAGGTTAGGAGCGTAGTGGTAGTGCACTGATCTGTGTGTGTGTGCGCACGCTCTCTTTTTGATAGCATGGTTTTATTGGCGGGTGAAAGGTTGAAGTTTAAGTCCGATTTACATAATGTGTGTTTGTATGTCAGTAAACCATAGAAACCAGCAGGTGCTCTTTCTGACAGCCTGGAGACCAGCAATAAAACACACACACACACACACTCACACACACAGTAAGCAGAGCATAAGCAAAAGGCTGAAGTTCAAAGAACATTTGGGTCTATGAAAAAGCTCTTACTACTGAACCAAAAAAAGCTTGTTTTACATTAATGAGGACCCCCGTTGATTTTTGTATTACTGTAGCCGAGTAATGCTACACCGGAACCTGAGCATAACCTTAATGTGCTCTTTTAGTCTTTTAGCAGACATAAATTCACTGTGCATGTTCTCTTATCATTGTGAGGACATCTGGTCCTCACAAAGATAGCAATGCAAGAACACACCCAGAGCCACAAACAGTGCTGCAGGTTTAACTGAGTTTTTTTTCTCATATCTTTGATTTCTTCACTGTAACTCTTTGATCTTCCTTCATGTGTCCTTTTCTCTCCTCCTCCTTTCTCTCTCTCTCTCCCTCTCTCTCTCTCTCTCTCTCCTGCCCCTCCTCCTTTTGTGGGTGCGTGCCTGTGTGTTGTACCCAGGCTTGTTTGACAAGCACGAAAAAGCAGTTTTCCTGCTATTTGTGTGTTTTTGTGTCACTGGTATAGGTGACACACATTCTGTCAGCAACAGGCTTTCAGTAGTTTTTATGCTTTGATAGGGTGTGTGTGTGTCTGTGTGTGTGTGAGAATAGAAAGCAGCAGAAAGTGGTGGCACTGCTGTTACTGTATGTGCATGAAGAAAATCTCATACTTTAACTGCAGCCATGAAGTTAACTCTGGTGCTCGTGGACAAAAGTAATGGGACTCCTCTTTATTTGTTATTTCTTACATGATCAAGTTTATTACAAGACAATGTTTTCTGATTTTGCTGGAGCAACAGTCTCTACTGTCCAGGGAAGGCTTTCCTATATAAAGGATCTTGGGGTAGTGTACCACTTGGTGAGAGATTGAGTGTTGACTGCTAGACATGCCTCTACAGTACATTTGAAAACATACTAGGGGTGGGCGATATGGCCATAAAATAATATCACAATATTTCATGGTATTTTCGCGATACGAAAAAATACTACTGCACCAAAATTAATATTACATTTTCTTATTTCTTACAATATGATATGGCACACCCTTAACTGAGATATAAAAAACAAGAAACTAAGCAGTAACATTAATTTGCACCAGAAGTTAAAGATCCAGAATGTCATTGTACTAACAAAAAGTAGTACCCTGATGTGATAATTAGGGGTGGGTGATATTGCACAGTATTTCAGGGTATAATCTCGCACTTGATATTGAAAAATGCCCTTTTGACAATTTTGAGAGAGGATGCATTCATTGGACTAACAGAAGCCATCCATCTACTAAGCTATCCATCATCCGGCAGGCACTGTTGCCTTCATTTGCAGTGATGTCATGAAAAAGAAACCTGAATTGCTAAAGACTGGAGCTGTATAATGTTTCCTGTTGAATCCAGGTTAATTTTAGGATTCAACATGGATTGGGTTTGAGTATAAAGGCCTTGTGGCGAGTGCTTTGGTCCTGCAAGTGTGATGACTGTTAGTTACCTCTAGTAGAAATATGGTGTAAACTAACAGCTCAGTGATTTGTGCAGGACATCCTAAGGTCATATGTGTTGACTTTTATGGCAGGGTTTCCAACTGGCATTTTCAGCAGAATGATGCTCACCCACACACATCAATTGTTTTCTAGGAATGCCAGATTGCAGCCCTTCTTTGGCCTTCCAATTTAGCACAAATTTAGCATTTATGGGGCCAGCTAGGGTGCCAGCTCCAGCAGCCCACAAATCTGCAGGATCCTACAGGTCTTGTAGAACCTGACTTATTATTATTTTGTTTATTTCTTACTTTCAACATGTTTTAAGATTGTTCCAATTAGTTATTTTTCTGATTGAATTGCATCATGCAATCACAAATGCACACACACACACACACACGTTTATTCCCTTGTGCATCCGAGCACTTTGCCAGTCGATGCTATCAAATCCTCCCTGTTAAAATGCTGCATGAAATGGCCCTCCTGTCCTGATGCAAGGTAAGGTCATGACCCCTGTGCCACCCCACTGACCCATCCTGGATGAGCATCTCACTTTACTAAAATGGAGTCATGTGATCAGCCTATTAGGTTACGCTATTGATGGAGGAAATGGCATTGAGCCAATCAATGAGAGAAATGAGAGCAGTGTGGGATCAATGTGTGTGTGTGTGTGTTTTATTTACTTCAGTGATGCACTTTTCTGTGCCTTTCTTCTTCTCTCTCACTCGTTTTCTTGTCTCATTTGCTTCATCACTTGTTTTTTCTCTTTCTATCTCTCTTGCCTTCTTTCTCTTTGTCTTTCTTTAGATGTATCTCTTTCTTTTACCTTTTATTTCTGTCCCTCTCCTGCTCTGATTCTCTCTCTTTTTTCTGTCTCTCTCTATCTTTGTCTTTCTTTTGTCTATATTTACCTTTTCTCACTTTTTTGCTCTGTCATTTTCTCTCTTATTTTTCCTTTCTCGTTTGGTCTTTCCTTATCTCTCTTGCTCTCCCTTGTTCTTTGTCACTCTCTTTTAATCTTTTCTTGTCTCATTGTGCCTTTTGTCTCTTTCCTTTTCTCACTGTCCCCATTTTCTCCCTCTCTCTCTGTCTCTGTCCCTTTTGGCTGTAGTGTTTAACCTACTTCTCCACTGAGCTCTGACCTCTTATGTAAGGTGTGTGTGTGTGTGTGTGTGTGTGTGTGTGTGCTGCAGGTCAGGTGTGTGATAAGGAGTGTGTTTGCTGTATCAGTGTGTGATCTGCTCTGCAGATTTGGAGCTGTACAGTGTGTTCTGTCTTAATGCATTGTTGTGAAAGTGTTTTTTCTGGTGCAGAGATCAGAGGGCGAGGATATGCAAATGAGCCTCTAAACAATCACTGCAGGTGTGTTCCAATCACCCTGCTGGTTTCTCCCTCCCAGGAGGGGTGGGATCAAGCTATTCAGCCGTGGTGAGGAAGGGTCTGTACCACAGGGAGCGGGAGCGTTCAGCTGGAGGGGATCTTTGAGCAGCGTGGGGAGTAGAGAACAGTTGTTTATCAGACAAGCGTTTACCCATCAGTCAGTGCAGTCTTGTGTTCGGTGAGGAAACTGCAAGACGTTTAGAATGAAAGCTGTCAATCAAGTGAGCTTCCCCTCACTCAGAACCCAAGCCCACTGTGGAGTGCAGATTAAATATGGAAGACTCTGAGGAACGCGTCCAATCAAAGGATGTTCTTGATGAGAGTTGCATTCAGTGACCATCCATTGGTCCAGCTCTAGTCCATGCCTAAACAGACCAGAAAGATGTGTGTGTGTCAGAGGACATAATGGTGGCTTTGTCTCTGTTTCTCATCCTCATGAGAGTATCGCTCCCTGATCTCTCGAGATGTCAGTGAGTCTCTTAATCACAAACACTCTCTCTCTCTCTGTCTGTCTTTGTTCAGTTTCATTTGGGTTTTATTGGCACGATAGTGTTTTCTTCCCTAATAAAAAGTGGGACTTTTTTGTAAAATTTAGTGATATTTTCTCATGTGCTGTTAAATGTTGGCAGTGGTGGAGGAAGTACAGCTTAACATGGTCACAGTGACCACACACTCTCTCCTGTCTGGGCAGCCAGCCAGTCTCTACAGTCATGCTGTTGTCACTGGGCCGGTACTGGACCAGGATCTGTCTGTGCTGTGGATCTCTGATGGCGAAGAGGTACTCTGATAATTCATACTGTCTGTTCTGCATCAGGGGTACTCATTCCTGGTCCAGAAGATCTAGAGACTCTCTTACGTTCAGTCTCACTATCTCTGAACGCATTATGCATGTCTTACTCACTCTGTCTCTTTCTGTAGTGTTTCACTCACTTTCTTTTTCTCTTTTTTGTCAGGCTATAAGGGGGTGTGTTGGTGTTTTTTGTTTTGTAAACACATTCTTTTGGAATAGTTACTCATAAGTACAGAGGGTTAGAAACTAAGGGGAAAGAGGCAGAAGACAGAGAGAGAAAGAAAGAGGGAGAGTCGGGGTGCAGAGCCTGGTACTAAATGTTTAGCCTCATAAATAAAATGTCAGGATTCACTGATGCATGGTAGCCTGTGTGTGTGTGTGTGTGGTGAGTGGGTGTGTATGTGTCTCATATGGAGTCATTTCAGTAAGTGACCTCCCTCTGTGCTTTAGCAGGTGTGAGATACAGGGCCTTTGAATCATGAAGTGTGTGTATGTGTGTTAAGGGGCATGGTAACTGTGATTGGTACTGTGTGTTACGCTTGTCCCATTTGTTTTCAACAGTGGCAGTGGCAACTTTCTCTCGTTCTTTTGCTGTGTGTATGTTTTTTTCTCTGGTTGTGATGTTTATATGTAGCCATTTGCTTGCAGCTATTGTGGTGTCCCCTGCTGGGTGTATACGAGTGTGTGTGCGAGTGTGTGTGTGTGTGTGTGTGTGTGTGTGTGTGTGTGCTCTTGGGGAGTGTTAAATAGAACAGCAGTGTGATTTCACACCTCTCCTCTCGCTCTCATCCCTCGCCCCTTCTCTCTCTCTCTCATCCCATCCCCCTCTCCCAGCAGTCCACACAGTAGCTCGGTGCATGTGTGTGTCATGTCATTGGGTTCTGCCGTCCTAGAGTAACCCTCCCCCACCCGGGGAATGCACGCATGCGCGCTCTCTCTCTCTCTCTTTCTCTCTATTAAGCCCCCTAGTCTAAATTTCCATTTTTATTCTATTTCTGGATGTAGGTAGATCTCGATCTCTCTCTCTCTCTCTCTCTCTCTCTCTCTCTCTCTCTCTCTTTCTCTCTAAACCCCCAGTCTAAATCTCCATTCTATTCTATTTCTAACAATAGGTTGATCCTTCTGTCTTGCACTCTCCCTCTCTGTTGCTGTCTTTCTCTCTGTCTACCTGTTTACCTGTCTATCTATCTCTGTATATTTTTCCTTCCTCTCCTTTGCAGTTATTCCTGATCAGATACGCATACATGTGTGCCTTTATCTGTATCTGTGCATATGTGTGTGTGTGTGTGTGTGTGTGTGTGTTCATTCTCTGTAGTGTCTTCTCTCTATCCTGCCTCAGGCTCCTCCCCCAGGGAGAGAAAGACAGGTGTGGAACAGATTGTTCTGCCTCATTTCCTCCGCCTAGACACACACGCACACACACACACACACACACTATAGGATACATGCATACACATATAAAGCAAAGGTAGCTATAGGGATTGGGCTGTAAAACATGTCCTTTATTCTTCTTAATGGTAGCTTTAATGATAGCTAATGCAGTGATCTAGAGAGAGAGAGGTGGAGAGCATGTCTCTCGCTCTTTGTTTAAAGTGGGATAATGCAGAAATAAACACCTTCTGTGATAAGCAGTGCAGTATGTCATCTGTATAATAATATTATTATTGTGTGTGTGTGTGTGGTGCATGTGTGTGCATGTGTGTGGTCTTGGGGCAGTATATAGAGCATGTGCAGGTCATATGTGGCTTAGAGATGAAGAGTCCCTTTGTGTTAATGTGAGTTTTAGTGTAAGCATCTGGAACTACTGATGGGAACCGAACACCTCAGCTCTACGTGCACACGCATTCACACACGTTCACAAACTGTACAGCATTTAGATCTTGTCTTGGATTTTTTAGCTTTACCACAAACAATCGCTCAGAAATCTCAAAAGATATTTCTCATATTTCCAAAGTAATCAATGTATTATTTTTTCAATGTAAAACTTTGTCAATTATGCACAACATTTTATTGGGCAACTGAATGGTTCCTGGGAAGTTGCTTAGGTCTGTCTAGGTAGTTGATATCATATCCCATTAATATAATTTATTATATAATTTATTATATTATATATATATAATGGTTGCCGTTGTGCTGCTAGGGGGTGTATTGGTATCGCAGGTTGTTTCCAAGTGGTTGCTGTGGTGTTTTCTATAGTATCCCAGGCAGTTGCTAAATGGTTGCTAGGTGACTGCTCTGGTGTTTCTAGTATGTTGCTTTAGTATACCAAGTGGTTTCCATGGTGTTCAGAAGTGGTTGTTATGGTATACCGGGGATTACCCAGATGCTGCAAATCATGATCATTAACACTCACTGCACTGTCCACTGTGGGTGGTAATGTCTTCTATGATGTATTCCCTTCTATGATAATGATTGATAATAAATGCATTTAGTTACCCTAACCTTCTTATAGCAGTGTTTGAGTGTGTGGTGTTTGGCCTGTGCCAGCGAGCCCTGCACACTTCACACTGCTGGAATGTGTGTCAGTAAAAACCTGCATGAAGTGTCTTTGCTTCTGACATGGTCTTTGATTTATACCAGAATCTGATGCCTTGGCATAGAGTGTGTTTATGTGTGTGTGTGTGTGAGAGAGAGAGAGAGAGAGAGAGAGAGAGAGAGAGAGAGGCATGTGCGAGCCTGTTTGGACACCTCAGCATCTGTTTTTACCTGACTGACTGTGGCGAAGCATTTTAGCTGTTTATGTGTGCAGACAGTCTGTTATTTGTCTAGTCTGTGGAGGGGTGTTTGTGTGTGTGTCAGTGTATGAAAAGTCAGTTTGTGGCACTGGATTTAAAGAGGGACAGCTAGTTTTGTTGTGGGATGCTGTCTGTTTTTAGGCCCACAACAAACTACTGTTATGTGGTCAGTAAAATATGTGTGTGTGTGTGTGTGTGTGTGTGTGTGTGTCTGTGTGCTGTGCGTGTGTGTGAGAAAAAAGAGAGAGAAAACGAGTAGAAGGGGTATGAGCCACGCCCTGACTCACAAATGACTGACAGATGTTCAACACGTCTTTAAATATTGCATGCATGCACACGCATGGTACTTACACATACTGACACACACATAATGTGTCAGTAATATTCAGTGTCATACACACTTTATGGGTCATATATATACTATATGTCCAAATGTTTGTGGACACCCCTACTATAATATATGCATGCAAATGCAATATGCAACATGCAATTTGCACCCACTGCTGTCGCTGGTGAGCAATGGTGTGCTGACACAGTAGCACAATAGCTCAGTTTTCTTCATGAAAACAAGCACACAGTCACATGTACACTAGGGATGTATTGGTACACAAAAGTCACGTTTCAGTTCACACTAGGGTTTAGACTTCTGGGTTTGGTACTAGTACAAAAAACACACGAGTAACCTAGGGTTCGTTAGCATGTTGCCAATAGCATGTTTTCAGCAATATTGCTGACATGTCCTTGTCTAATCCATCACAATTTCATAAGCACAACATAAATAAAATGTTGAAGTAAAAATAACAAAAGAATTACTAAATTATTTTGAGATGTGTGAAATCCAAAAGAGAGAACAGTGACATATAAAGAATAAAATAAGAGTCAATTAAATGTGGGGTGTTCGTGTCGTGACTGTTGGTAAGAATACACATACTGCTCCACCCCTAGGGTATACACTACGCCCTAATTTTGGTGTAGCTACTTTGGTGCTTTTAAAAGCTTTTGTTAAAATGCAATGTGTTTTGCTTTGTTAAAGTGTGTTTGTGTCTGTGTGTGTGTCTGTGTGTGTACACACGCGTGGGCATAGGTTTGCATGTGTGAGCTTTATAAACCAAACTTGGCTGACTGTGACCTTTCCATAAGACGTGTGGCAAAAGTTCACCGACCCAAAACGCAACCACAGTCTCACCCTCCACACACACTGGCTTTCGACAGCCCCCACACAAACACACACACATATACACTCAGCAATCAGGGTCATAGACACTGTAGAATCAGTGGACAGACACGCGTGGGTGGACAGACAGTTGATAGACTGATCTGCATTCGGAAGAACAGATCAACAAACAGATAAATACACACACTTTCACACTATCCTTCACAGGATCGCGTGGTCTGATTAAACTATTTCATGGTTGTAATGGAAGGGTTGAAAAGCTTTCTTCCTACAATATGCAGAGGTTGTATTTTGTGTGTGTGCTTCATTCCTACATGAGTAAAACACATCAACACACTTACTGACAAACAGAAGTAAAGTCTGAAGTCCTCACTCTGAAATTATGAAGCTTTGTTGATGTAATAGTTTGCATTTATTTAAAACATTTAAATCAGTTTGATCTCGTGCATTACATATTTTAGTGTGTCTAATCAGTGTATAATTCAGAGCGTGTAGACCATTGTCCCAACATGCAGTGTACCTCTGAGTCACCCACTGACTAATAACCTGAACAGCTCAAAAATGGCACCTCTTTTCACGCGATGTGTACACACATAGTATAAATTCACCCACCTGTGCATTTGTGTACACAGGTGTAGGCAAAGTTATGAGGTATGATACTGCATCGTGAATTAGGTGATAAATTGTCAGATTTTGTGCTTTGCGACTTCAAAAAGTGTGCAATATGACTTAGACTAACATGACAAAAGGCATGGTTGACTTTTGTCACATCTTTGTAATATTCAGTATTTAAAGAACCATCAGTAAACAAAGACATTTTGCCAAACATGTACTTAATAAAGCAGTAAACAACAATGGCTTACACACTATTTATGGTTACAACCACCACCATGCTTAACAGTTGGTGCAATGTTCTTGGAGTTTAATGCCTCACATTTACTTCTCCAAACATAACTATGATACTTCAAGCCAAACAACTCAATCTTTCCTTCAGAAAGCTTTTTGTTTCTTTCTCCATTTGGTTCTTTGCAAACTTCAGTCAAGCTTCTTTCTTGGACAGCAATCCCTCAGCCCATATACATGTAAAACTTGCTTAACTATAAACAGTAACACTGGTGTTCCAGCAACTTCCTGTTCATGTAAACATCTGGCCACAACCCTACGTTATTAATTAATTTATAATTTATGAAAGTTATAAAAGTGTGTCACATATCCTTGAGTTACTTGAGTTTACAAGAATACATGAGCCAATTTAATTACTAATTTAAAAAACTAATTTACAGTAAAATTACTGTTTTAATAGTAAAAAGTTAAAGTTTAGCTATAACAAAACACTATATAGCTGGATAACTACTTATGGATTTATTGCAGGTCAGCAATCCACAATTGGTTTGTTTATTATTTAGTGCAGTTCAATAGACTGATTATGTGTGTTTCTGTAAGTAAAGGCCTGTTAAGAGGGGAGGGGGGCAGTGGGTTTGACCAGGTGTACTGGAGGTCAGCAGGGTGGAATAACAGGCTTGTTAAGTTAGCAAGGCACCGCAGTGTGTGGGTGAGTGTGAGATAAGTGTAGTAAGTCAGTCTATTCAACCTTTCACTCATGAACTAATGCTAAACCATCACAATATGTACAGATGTATTGTACTGTATTTGCTCACTGAGTGCACTAGGTTACATGTGCTGATAATTAGACTGTACAGGCATGGCAATGTTGGTCTAGCAAGGTGCGTTCAGCAGGTCACTCTCAGTGTTAAGCAGGCCTTTTGCGCTGGAGATTACGGGGGTGTTCACTGGACTTCTGTGCTCATTCTCGGTTTCTTTTTCCATAAGCTTTCATCATATCTATACATTTACAAGGATTTTAATAGTAATACCTGTCATCAGTTCCTGTAACCCCACCTGGAACATCTGGACAAAAGTATTGGGACACCTGCTCTTTTATTGTTTTCTGAAATTAGGGGGAAAAAAAGGTTTATCCTTCTCTCTACTTTCCAGGAAAGGATTTTTTAGATATTTTGAAACTGCTGTGAGGATTTTATTGCATTCAGTGAGAGTTCTTAACACGGGTTAAGAACTGTCCAACTCATTATTAAAAAGTGGAAGGACCATCATCTTTGAAGAAGGAGTGTGATCAGGAAAAATCTTAAATGATCATGACAGGCAATTGGTAAATGTTTGGTGAAATCAAATGGTTGAAAAACAACACGAGAATTTAGGAATATATTTTAAAGTGAAAGTAAGAGCATTTCCACTCGCAGTGTTAAGAGAACTCAAGGGATTGGAGAGTTGGTCAGGTCTAGGTTCTAGGTTCTAGCAACATTAGAATGTGCTCAAAGAAATAGATCAATAGATGTTTTTTCTTTCCTGATTGCACAGCCATATTTCAAGATGACAATGCCAGGATTCATGGGACTCAGATTGTAAAAGAGTGCAAATTTCCCATCATCAGTACAATATCTTAATGCAGCTCTGGGGGACATTGCAGAAGTTTGTGGAAGCGATGCCACACAAATGTTTGCTGTAATCAAAGTTAAAGGCAGTCCAACCCAATATTAGTGTGTGTTTGACCTTTTCTTTGGTCGGGCAGTGTATATGGAGCACAGTGTACATCACAGTGGGTGGTAATAATTGTGACTGGCATATATTGGCTAGATATGTCTGTTCAAACAGATACTCTGTCAAGTTTTAATGTGCCTTTTTAAACTATACCTGTTGACCACAATTTGAATAAATGCAGCATATGTCATGTGTGTGTGTGTGTCTTTGTTCTACTTTAGGGTTTTTCTTTCTTACACTGTATACAAACTGAGGTGTCAGATTAGTGCACAAGAGAGAGAACAGACACAAAGCGTGTGCGTGTGTGTGTGTCCCAGCTGGTCTGCAGACAATAAGTGAAAGAGCTGGGCTGCCAGTTCAGACACTCACATGCTGCCCAGTCACGAGAATACACTCACACCCTTCTTTCTTTCTCTATGCCTCCTTCTTTCTATTTCTCTTCTGTGTCTCTCTCTTGCTCCTTATTTGTTTTTCTGTCACCTCCTGCTTACTACTCATTTTCGTTTTATCCCTCTATCCACTTACCCCTATTTTCCATCTCACTTTAGCTTTTGCTCTCTCTCTCTTATCTTACTCTCCTTCCACACACATCTCTCGCTTTCGCTCTTTGTGTGTCGTTCTTCCTCTTTCTCATAAACAGTGTCTTGTTCATATTGTGTTTTTTTCTCACACTCTCCCAGTATGTTTTAATCTGTAATTCACTCTCCAGTCATCACAGATCTCACACCGCTCACTCGTCAACTCTTTCTCCTTGCTGTGTTTTTAACCTTTTCACGACTGAGATGACTGTTGCCTTTTTTTTGCTTTTTTTTTTACCCAGGCTGACTCTTTAGTGCCTTCTGACCTTTTAGGTTTAGCGCCTCCCCTCAAGTTCACTTCGACCTTTCAGGCTCAGAGCTGCAAGCCAGCTGTGAGATTTTAGCCCCTGATACTGTGATAGTGTATTACACATAGATTTTCTGAAGTGATGTGTGGTTCGCTTTCTAAATGCCAATTGGTGTAGAAGTCGTATTGATGTAGATCAGATTCGTCATTCCTCGTAAACGTGATATGATCATTTACTCTGAAGGCTGCACAAGCAGAAGGGGTTACACGAGTTGAACTAACTGAGCAACTCAAATATGAATGAGGACAAAATTACATGATTGGGACATCCCTAAAGCTCCAGATAATGTGTAAATTCAGTCCTCACTCTGGTCTTTATCTGTATTTAATTCTACCCCCTTGGTGTGAATTACCCTCTGATACCCTGCAATGTGCTGGTGCCAGGTTTGCCACAGCAAACCTTGACCAGGAAGAAGCAAATGAAAAGATGAATGAATGAGTTTGGGGTGTGCTTAGCAGCACAAGTTAGACCATATTATAAACCATGGTGTGAGATTGTGCGTGGAAAATGTAATGTGATTTTGGTGTAGATATGTTTTAGGCTGTAGTTTGAATCAGCTCAACCATGGTTTGGTTCACATGCAGTGTGAAAACACTAGGCATGTTCACCCGTGTCTGTTACAGTTGATCTGCTACATGAACAGGGAGGCAGAACTCGGCACAACGTCTAGAAAGGCATCTTGCCGAACTGAAAGCATTCTACAAATCAGTTTTGAGTATGGGGAGACATAGCCCATATAGGTGATGATGACAGGACATAAAGTTTTTTTTATTCTGCTCACTAAACTCTGAAACCATATTCAACCAGACTAAATGTATACATGGAGCTTAGTTCGGACTCTGATCTAGACTTTCAGGTGTAAAAACGCCCTTATATAGGGGGTCTCTTTAAAGTTGGACCAGCTGTGTCTCCAGAGGGTGTCTGATCTTTTGACCCACAGGTCAGCAGTCAAGAGCCCTAACCAGTATTCCACTTCACTGCTATCAGCAAATGAATAAATCTACCCTGACTGTCTAAAACGCCAGGGAGTGAGAGAGGTGAGAATGGGTGAAAGACATGTAAAAGTATAAGAGAGGGAGAACGAAAAAGAGAAAATATGAGAGTAAAAAATTGAGAGAATGAAAGAGAGAATGGGAGCAAGTGGAAAAAAGAAAGAGTACTAAGTGAACGAGTGTAAGAGAAAGAAAGAGTAAAAGAATAATGGGAAAAGTCAAGGTGCTTAGAGCGATTTGTGTAAGAACTTGGCTAAATCACACACACACACACAATCAGGTGATTTTGACTGCCGTTGAAGGACATTGTACTCATAAACTCAGTGTTCAAGTTTGTGTATGTGTGTGTTTCACTGACTAAGACTTGCTGGCCCTGTGTCGATGGCATGACTCAGATTTTAAATTCTGAAGCTGTTCTCTCACCTACAAGGTCTTAAACCACATGCCTAAATTTACCAGACTGAGCCTCTGCTTGAGTGTGTGTGTGAGAAAAAGAGAGAGAGTGTACCCCACTGCTGAGTCATGGTGTCCCACAAAGTGGAGGCTGAGTGTTAGGAAGAGAAGTACTTGGTGTTCCAGTGACACATTCATTCATTCAGCACACACACACACCACTGGGTTTATACAGTCATCAAAAACCTGAGCACTAATAGTAGAGCATTACCCAGCAGAGAAGCAGACAATCATAGCTTGTTTTCTCCTATCTTATATTTCTCCTGATATTTAAAATTTAAACTAGCTTATGTGGCATGAGCATATCAGCATCAATATTGCCAAAGCAGTATAACATATTTTTCCTTTTTTCTTTCTCTCATTGGACTCATTAGGCCTCTACATTTTATAGAGACCCTCAGGGATAGGGAGTGTTAGGCTGCAGAAGTAATACACACACACACACATACCACTGTCACTGTAGTCACAGACTGTAAAGCATTTAAGCATAAACCCACACTTACAGTTGACTAAAGCCTGTGCTGTATGTGGGACACCAGTGCAGATGTGTGTGTGTGGGGGGTGACCAGAGAGAGAGGGCGTGTATGACGAGGTGGGCAAATGTGTGTGGTATTCCCCAGCCACATCAATGATCTTCCTTTTTCTTGTTCACTGTACCTCTTCCCCCAGTACGCCCATCCCCCCTACACAGACACACACACACACACACGTTTTCTTACAGTATCAGGAGGTGGGACCATGTGTGTGTGTGTGTGTGTGTGTGTATAGTGTGTACGTATATTTAAATATATGTACAGGTATATGTCACACAAACTATGGCCTAACACACACACTCTCACAACACTAGATAAATAGAAAAAATAGGATGATTCCATGTGTCTGGCTGTGATGACAGGGCAGTAGGATATCATGTACATATTTATTTGTTCTTGTCCTCTCTGTTCAAGGGGAAGTGGCGGACTCTGGAGTGTTGATACATCTGCTATTATCCATGTTGGGCGTCATGCTCACTTCCTGTGTGTGTGTGTGTGTGTGTGCAGTGTCCTTCCGTCTCTGTCCAAGAAGCCCAGTTCTCGTGACACACTCCTGCGGTTCAGTCAGTCTGTTATGTCTCGTAGCCGCTGATGTAACTGAGCTAAATATAATGTTCAGTAACGTGCAGCGTGGGACACTGCTGAGCTCACACACACAAACACACCGCAGCGTCTGTTTGTCATTACTGGGGCACGACGCCACTCCAAATGCCAACAAAGCAAATTCTGTCCTGTTTAAAACACATCAGAAGTCTCACAGACCTATTGAGTTTTTATTACAGTACTTACTGCAGTTGTGTAGTATTTGTTGAAAGTTTATAACAATTAGAGTGCCATAAGTATC
The DNA here is from genome assembly GCF_023375975.1 of Astyanax mexicanus. Lineage (NCBI taxonomy): Eukaryota > Metazoa > Chordata > Actinopteri > Characiformes > Acestrorhamphidae > Astyanax > Astyanax mexicanus. The sequence goes on along the minus strand of NC_064415.1, from coordinate 14,714,243 downwards.
TTTTTCACAGGTGCTGAGAGAGATAAACATACAGATAAAGAATGCTTTGGCTGCAGTGTATCAAAAAGTCACACTAATGGTGCTAGGAAGCTATTTGTGGTCTATTGTTGGTGTAGAGTTTGAGGCACTATTAAGCGCAGTTTTTGTTTAGAGGCATTAGACAGAAAGTAAGGGTGTGGCTGTATACCGTTGCATACTACACACTAACACTATATACTCATGATGGGGCCGTTCTTTGTTGTTATGACACCAGTTGCATCTTTATCCATACTGTTCTGTAATATTGTCCCAGAGGTGAGTGTCTTCTTCCAGTTCAAAAAAAGTACCACAGCATATCACAGCATATCATATTATGGGCCATCTGGGTACAACTTTTTGGCTGTTTGTAGCAAAAGGGAAGTTCACGCTTTTATTATTTAATTTCCTAAATAAATATCTAATAAAGACTGATTATACCCATCCAGTATCTTTTTTTTATTTATTTCAATGACATCTGTTACAATCTGGGGAAAGTCTCAATTAGGGGTGTGTCATAGCATATCATATTGTATACAATAATAAATGTATTTGGTTGCAGCAGTGTATGCTTTAATTCTTTAATTATTGTGTTACAAAATAACAGAATTTTCATATTTATAAGAATATTGTTATTGCTAAAATACCCTAAAGGTTTCCAGCTCTAGTTTATGATGTGACCTAGCTAAACAAACTGTCCTAAACTGACTCTATTGATTCTGTGTCCCTGATTGTTCCTTTGTTTCTCTCAGCACCAGAATGTGAGCAGCTATTCTTGGTTGCATCGTTTATCTTGTCTGTAAGAGCACACACAGCTCATTCTGCCCTAAACACACTTCCCAACAGACTCTATTGGTCCGGCTCTGAGAGCAGAGCCAGAGATAAAGCCCTGCTGCTTTGCTTTGATGAGGCGTGATGATCGTGTCCAGCTCAGTGTTATAAATAGTTGAGGGACGGAACTACAGTGGGAAGCTCACGAGTCCACCTTAAAACAGACTCCACGCCCCCCCTTAACACACACACACAGAGTAGAAAAGTCAGTGGAGAGGGCGTGGACGCCGGGGCCGGCGTGGGCGTGGCCTAAGGCAGACAGTAGTTTGAGCAGCTTGCGCTGTCAGGGAATTCCGGGGCGTCAGGAGAGGGCGGAGTGTGCGTGCGTATATACTAGCGTGTGTAGCGGGGGGGAAGGTGTGTGTGAGAGTGTGTCCCTTTAAAAACGCAATCCGATCCCCCCGGCTCTGGGAGCGAGACGCTAACACAGTCCGGCAGAGAAAGAAGCGAGCAAACAAACGTCAACATTCTGGGAAAAAGAAATAAAGAAAGAAAAAGGGAGATTCTTTTTTCCACGCCTCCTGTATGTACAGCGGGACGAACACGGAACACTAGCGGGGGGAGAAGCACTTTTGTCGGATTACTGCAGTGGAGCTGCTCGGTGTAGCTGTGGAGCTCTGAGTGAGTGAGCGAGCGGCTGAAGTTGAGGATACGAGCGAGGAGTCCAGCGATTTAACACTCCGCCGGTACGAGAAGGGACTGTTAATGGTTAGCGTTTGACCTCTGATTCGAGTGTTTTAATGGCTGTTTTGTGTCCGTTTCGTGAGAAAGCTATTAAAGGCAAAAGTTTGTCCGCTGCTTCTGCTGCTGCTGGTAGCTAGCGTTAGCTTAGCTATTGAGTAGTAGAGCAGGGCGCTGATAGCTTGCCTACTAACTAGCTTAGCCCAGAGCTTAGCTCTCGTCTCTCAATGGTTTTATTTCATCATTCATAATTCAACCATTTACCGCTCTCCTTGAGTCATTCAGACACTTATTCCAGAAGTTCTTGCCTACACTGGAAATGTGAAATCACTTTTTAACTTTGAACGTGGAGATTAAACAGCTTCGTTTCGTTGTTCTTCAACAGATCGAGTCGAGGAGCTTTGTGAGGACGAAGAAGGACAAGTTTAACACAGCAGAACTAGGTAAGTCTTATTTACCCTTTCAACTAACTGTTTCATAGAAAAGTAAAATGCACTTTGAACGAGTATTACAGCTGATAAGCTTGTCTAGATAGCTAAGCTAGTTCATTCAGTAGCTTGAGCTTGGCTAGCTATTTGACTCCAGCTTTCCTAGTATGAGTGTATAACTGTGTGTGTGTGTATTAAAGATCAGATTAACCCTTTATAGTCCGGCAGAAACAAAAACATGACCCCAACCCCTATAACTCACATAACAGTGACAGCTCTGTGCTTCATAATAAATAGCCAGAGCCATATAACCCAAACAGCCGCTGCGCTGTGTTTAACTGTGTGTGTATGCTGCTGCTGCTGATTATATGCGTATAATATAGGTTAGGCTAGTAATACTGGGGCAGACTGGCCCTTATTCCCACGTGCCTCAGGAAGGGGAGGAGGAGGGGGGAGGGGGTTGATGATGAAGGGCTGTAATGGGGGCAGGGCCGGACACAGAGGGAGCGATTGTGTAAAGCGATCCTGTGCCTTTGTGTGGCAGCAGCAGTAGGCAGGGCTTAGAGCGGGGGTGGGCTGGGCACGGGCGCACGCAATACGCATGGAGTGAATGGATCACTCCTTTTTACGCACACAGAACAGCATCGCACGGGTGTTTTAAAAGGACACTATTTGCACTATACTAGCTGCCTCACTGTGTCTGCGTAGGCTTCTACTTCTACTGTTTCTCAGAAATATCATGTGTGTACTGTATACACGCGCGTCTTTGTGCGCTCCAAACGTTTTACGCATCTGTGTGAACGCGCTTCCACGCCTCAGGCAGGGCACATTAACCTGCCCCCTCCCTATTCTTTTCGGCCCCTTTTATGGGACACCATAAACACTCTAGTGGTGGCTAAATATGGGGTATTTCAGCGTGTGTGTGCGTGTGTGTGTTTGAAGGGGCGGGGTTACCCCCTTCCTTTCAACAAGCACTTCCGATCAATCAAAGCAATTATCCAGAAGACGAAGCGCCGTATTTGCTTCGCTTTGAAGTGGTGACGAGGGCAAGGTCGTAAAGTAAGGACAGTGGAAAGCAGCTGCCCACTTTTTCTCTTTCCTGAGTAGTGTCTGAATCCCCCTCTCGAAGGCACAATAAAAAAAGAGAATAAACGAAATGATAATTAACCCCCTCCTGTCCAACGCCCACTTCCAGTCACAGGAGAACACAGATTTGGTGTAAATCTGTGACATTTAGTGTAGTTATTCCAAGCATGAGCATCTAAAAATGGATTTGATCATAATTAAATTAATTTTTTTTGTTTACTTATTAAAAGTGTTTTTTAGTTACTTCAGGGCAACATTATTTAGCTATACCACCTCTTTGGGAATAATGCTAAAACTGTGGTGCTAAATATTTTCCTTCTATAAATAAAAAAACTGTGCCATATAGGGGTATCTTCCAATCATAGTTATGAATTATGATGTAAATTTGCTGTTTACTATCATTGTTGCTCTGACCAGAATGATATATCAGAATATAAAACTTACACATGAATTGTTTGAAATGCTCTATACATTCACCAAAACACAAGTTCTCATGTACAGATTACTGGTAACATGTATGTATGTAACACAAGAAGGGTAATGCTGAGTCTAGATTCTCACCTAGTGGGAGTAAGAAATGTGTGGAGGTGCTGTTTGTTGTATGAGACATGTGTTGTGGAGGTGTGTAAATGAGTGAGTGACAGATTGACCAGGTGAAGTGGAAGGTGGGTGGGGGTGTAGGACTGATTACATTTTAATGTGCTTGTGTGCTGATGCCATAGAGAGCTGATGAGTAATTTAGGTTAGTGGGCTCACCGGTTTGCTTACTCATTTCACTGATTTGTTTCGTTTGACCAGGAGGATGAAAGAGTGATTCAGCTGCTTTGAACATTGTTTTTGATTGCATGCATTAAAAAGAGACCTGCTGTCCGGTTCATTTTAGCATTATGGTTTGGAGATTATTGCTGCACTACATCCTGCTCTCAGAGATGAAACATGCAGGAGGTCAGTGTTGTAGGAGCACTGCAAAACATTCCAAAGTAGAGATAAAATAAAAAAAGAAAGGTTCAGCATTGGTAAAATAGTAAAACATGATTTAAAAGAAGTTATTTTAATTGTTGTATTAAATATTGTTTATTATGATGTAATATCACATCTTCCCCTATATTAATAAATATCTGTCGTTGCTCACAAGTAATTTTCACCATTTATCCTTTTCTGGTCTTGCTCCTGGATGAAAGCCAGAGGCATAGTCACCACCAAGTAGACAGGGTGATGAAAGGACACACGCATGCTCATGACTCATACACACCAAAAGGAAGCGTTACTTTCAAACTGCCGTACTTTTTCCTTTGTCACTTTACCGGCTTGTTATTACCTCATATTTTGGTAGGAATCCAGCAGAGTTTTTGAAAAGAGAGAAAGTGAGGGGAGTGGCAGTGAAACTAGAGCAGGAGGGGCTGGAAATAAAGGGAGAGCTACACAGAGGGAGGGAGAGAGAGAGCGCAACGGAAACAAATACAGTCATGTTTCTGTGAATCACTGAAAAAAGTAAAATGTTCTCTCTGGGCCAGCAGATCTCTGAATAGTGCGTAAGGCTTGTCCATTTGCGTAATATCGTGGGAGAGATCACTGAAGAGGGATTGTTTTCTAGCATCTCTCTCTTTCTCTTACACACACACACAAACACCAACAAACACATTCCCTTAATTCTCATTCTCTCGTCTTGTATCCTTTATCTCTCCGAGTTCATCGCTTCTAATGCTAGGCTCTATATTTTGTCTATATATGGACAATAAGTATCTCCTCTATCTGGCCTGTTTTTGATTGGAGCAGACAGAATATTTGGAATTCCAGTGCCGCTCAGGCCGCTGCGGTGATGGCCCCAGCTGTTGTGATGGGCTGAATCCCTCTACAACTTTTTCTGAGCGTCAAACAGTAGTGCTTCTGCTGGATGCCATGGCAACCGTTGCCTTGGGGACAGAGTCTGAAGCCCAGCTCTCATCGGTTATGTTGTTTGTGTTCTTTTTTGGTAGAGAGTCCGTGCATCAGCCTGTTTGTGCATCACGCTTCGGGTTCTGGGAAATAAGGGGCGCTGATGTAGGAGGGGGATTTTGGGGGGTGGTGGTGGGGTGCTGAGGAGAAGCGTAATCATTGATGTTCAGTATCTATTTGTTCCAGGAACGAAGAGGTAGGTAGATGGGTTTTTAGGGTAATAGTCTGCAATAACAAGCTTAGCTATTGATCACGTGTACTACACGGAAAAACGTACAAAACACATAACTCATATTCCTCTGAAAGTTCTAGACTCAGAGTTGCTGTGAAACTTTGTGAGACTGATTTCACGCACAGATGGTCACAAACAGCACTTTAATGTGTCTGCGAGACGTTCACACATTGAGTCACTGTTCGACTCAGTCACACGCACTCTCCCGTACACACACTCTCGCTCTCCTTTTCTGATTCCAGCAAACAGGCTGCTGCTGAGCATGACGTTTTCACTTCTTTGAAAATCTGTTTGTCTCTTTCATTCTGAGTTTAATTACTGAGCATGTTTAACTGACTGAAGGGATGTTTACTAGTCCCTGTCACACACTGTATGTATTCCTTCTCATCAGCAAACTCTAAAATGTCAACTTTAATGGAGAAGTGAAAAACACTTCAGTTTACTGTAGATTGTTCTCATAAGATGTTAAATTATTTTAAGTAATTTTGGCTGTCCAGACATACTGAAATGTTCACAACATTTTAAACTTTAAAATAAACTTTTAAACTTTTAGAAATGCTTTGTTTGATCCAGACTTACAGACTCTTCAGTTTGATCGGAACCAAAATAGCTGGTGTGAAAGTTAATGTCAGAATTACGTCTTTTATTGTTTCTGTTCCTCTTATAGCCAATCCAGAATTTAGGCCCGACACCCATTCACATCAATATGGAAATTCCCTCTTTACTTCACACAATACTGTGAAAAGGTGTATAATGGGGAGTGCATACCATCTTCACCAACTGTACGGGAAGCTGTGTCTGTGATTAGATAATGGATTGGTTTTTATCAGTTTATTGAAATCAATTCTAAATAAATGCTTTGAGGAACAATTCAGTCATACAACATACTCACACACAACTTGTGTTCCACAGGATGTCAGTATGTTCCCTCTGCCCCTTTAGACCCCCTCCCCTTTTGGGAGGCCCACTTCCTGTTGCTGTGACGACAACTTCCTGTCTCATCACAGCCAGGCTCTTTGTTCTCCTTTTTTAAAGTTCTCTCTCTCTCTCTCTCTCTCTCTCTCTCTCTCTCTCTCTCTCTCTCTCTCTCTCTCTCTCTCTCTCTCTCATTCATTAACAGGCACAGAAACACACACATCCTCATTCTATTTTTTTTCTTTGTGGTAAAATGGTTAGTGTTGAGAAAAACATAACCGTTAGCTAAACCTCTCTTTCACTTCACATTAATTCAAGCCCTATGGGTTCCAGAAAATCAACACTACCCTCCACATGTTTTAAACTTCTATTCAGCATGAGACAACAGAGAGCTCTTTTGTGAAGTGATATTGTCTGGATGATTCACTGTGTGGACAAATCTTTCTGCTTTCTGCTCTTTCTGTGGTATCTGAATGACTAATCTTGCCTGCTCGTTTACCTGCCGGAATGTTTACCACAATGATGGCCCCAAAATACGGGTCATTTACTATTAACAGCACCACACTTACCAAAAAAGTCTCTGGTTTCTCTTAGTAAAAGCTTTGTGTCACAGCCAACAGCAGTAACTTAAGTAAGCCATTTTTCAGAAACACTATAAACTCTCTTATTAATCTTGTGCCTGGTAAGTGAGGTACTATGGGACTGAGGAATATTGCCTTCACAGAAGTGTGTGTGTGTGTTCATTTTTGGGTTGGCTCAGGAAGCAGTTTAAACTTTGTGTGTGTCCTAAATTGAACTGCCTTCTGCGTTCAGGATGTACACTCAGTGTGTGGGGGGACATGTGGGCGTTTGGGCTTGGAAGGCAGCGATGGCATCACGATGATGATCCAGCTTGCATCACTGGCAGAGTGTGGAAGGCACTCACACGCACATGCACGAAGTGAGGGCAGGGAACATACCAGCTCCACTGTGATGTTATTTCCGTATGTGTGTGTATGTGATCTCTATCTGAAGTCAGTTGCATAATCGCCAAATTCACCCACAGGTCGTTCTACACAGTAAAATCCCTTACTTCTCTTTTTCTCTCTGTGTGTCTGTCTGTCTCTCTTGATTGGCAGGTCTCAAGGTTGAATATTTTCTTTGATCCATAAGAAAGTTGATGTAAGGTTGCTTCCAGCCACAGTCTAGCTTTTCTGACGCTTGACGTGTCTTCAGTCAGCATCACGCGTTTCCTGGGGACTGTTTTTACTGGTCATGCTTGGTTGGTGACCCACCCCCTGTGCCTTGGTGCTGGTTTGGTTTAGTGTTTTTGGTGCTGAGCTACTTTAGCAGATTCTTTTCTGACACTTGACGACTCTTGTCATGGGGATTTTTCTTTTTACCCTTGGGGGCGAAGTGTGTGGGAGAATTGGGGGTTTACTATTATGTCATAGTTTTAGATAAATTTGTACAGTAAAGAAACTCAAAATATAGCAGGATTTTAATACAGTACTGATATGAGTATTTATTTTTTATTTATTTTTGTTTTAGGGTATTGTTTGTGTCAAAGTTTTGTGATGTTTTGTCAGCTTCTATTCAACTAAAAACATTTTCTGAACTGGCACACAAGCTGATAGATAAAGTAGCTAGTTTTAAATCCATTGTGGAGGTGAATAACGTTTATGCTGTAATCCACCAAAACCAATAACCGACCACAATAAAGAGCAAAGCTTTGAAATTTTCTGTTCCTAATACCACCCACACTGGCCTTTTTACGCTCTCACTCTCAGTTCTGGCTAAATCGTTTGGTTGCGGATTCCCCGATTCGGCACAGCCACAAAAAACCCAGTGTATTTACTCACATCCTGTTTTCTGCAGTCACAACAATGTACTCGTGTCGAGTGCAACGACCCGAACACTTTCAGAATTTCCCAACACCGTCAAGTGGTCGCCCCCAATCACCTGACCGTAAACAGCATGAAAGCGCAATGGGGCGGAGTCTGTTGTTGTGAGGGGTAAGCCCTGTCTGAATCATGGGGGTTCCCCAAGATGCACCCTAGACACATGATGTAAAAGTGATGGTTGACTCCAGAAAGCTGTTGCGGCATATGCGGCTTGTTTCGATCTCCTTATGTTCTTATATCTTTACCTGTAAATCTATAACTTGGACCTACAGAACACAAGAACGACACATGGTGGAGGACATGGGCGTTTGACCATCTATTGTAAATTGAAGATAAAAACACTCATCCATATTCCAATCATTGATCAGCCATAACATTAGCACACCAGCCTTAGTATGCCCCATTGTGCCACCACAACACCACAAGTTAAGTCCTGTAAAGTTGGACCTCCAAAGATTGTCTGAGTCATAGGTGGTCAGACCCTGCCAGCTTTTCGCAGGTAGTCTTTTCTTATGTAGATGGTGACCACTGCATATGAAAGATTTTGCAATTAAAGAACTGCTTTAAGAACTGACTCTTAACTAGCAGCATAATACATATTTCCATATTTGCCTTAATAGCATGTGTATTTATCAATAGATATGAAAGTGCTTTCATTTTAAAGTGTTTCAGAAAGTAGTGTTTCGTTGGTCTCTCGGTCTGCGCTCTAGAAGCTGAGTAGATTATATGTAAGCAGACAGGGCTGGTTTCAGTGGTGAGCAGGCTGTGTGTATTCTATTAATACACTCTGACTGAATGTGACTGCAGTCTCTCATTTCCTCCGGCTGACTTGTGCACATGTCTATGTCTGTTTCACTTAACCTAGAAAGGCTTACACACACACACACATGCACACACTCACAACAGTGCATGCAAACTTAACCTAGATAAAAACACACACACAAGCACATCCATATTTAGCACTTGTGCTCAATCAAAACAGATGCACTCACATGTTTACAAACGCACACATGCAAATACATAGAAAGGTGCTGGTGTCAGATCCCCAGAAAGATATTATAATGGGTATTTGGCCTCTCCCCTCCCTGTTGTTGTTTTTCCTGTCACACACTTTATTTTTTTTTTCTCGTGTGATAGTTGATTTTACACACCAGGCTCTTCCTATAAGATCATGGAGCAGATATACTGTTTATCCAACCATCTCCTACAATTCCCTTCACTAGTATTTGTGTGTCCTAATAGGGCATAACTGTATTATTAGCATCTTGCATAGTATCATTTGTAGCAGTAATTGACTAAAATAGGCTTTAGGGTTATCATTGCAGTTGCTAATCAAATATCAACCAAATGTTGCAGGTTGAGCTCATTAGTTAAATTTGTGTTGGAAAATATAATTTATATAATTGAGAACATGGTCTTCATATTTATAAATCAGAAGGAAGTGTGTGGTTGAAAAAGGAATATATTTAGGAAAAAAATATTTTAAAAAGATATTGTTAGTGAGAAAGTTTCTATTAAGTGTTCAAAGTTCAAAGCAAAAATTGTGCCTTATATAGTCTCGACTACTTTCTAGTCGAAAACAGTGCCACATTTTAGTGAAGTGCCACAATCCCATAGTGCGCCATAGCATATAGCATATGAACATTGTAACTGTTCACACATGAATCCCATAATCCACTGCATTGTGTGGTTCAAAACTTGAACAATTCTGCTTCATTTAACAGTGCTCTATATACTATATATATATAACCTACTACTATATATACACCATGCCCACTGTGTTCAATGGAAGCTAATAAACACTGCACTGACATTAAAGGTGGATGTTTGTTAACTCAGACAATTCTAGCCAGGCACTGCCGGTCATTATCATTACTTCCCCATGTGGGTAGTAATACCTTTTATGATGTATACACGGTAAACACACAACACTGTGGAAGGAGGAATGATAAATAGATGATAAAATATCTGCACAACTTCAGAAATCAATCTGGCACATAATATCAGCCTTTCCTTGGGATGACGTTTAGCATGTCAGTGTATAGTGATCTGATTTTTGTAGGGAATATTGAGTAGAGCAAAATTGCAGAAGCTTGCTGCTGGGAGCACCAAATGGTCAGGTCTGACCAACCTGGCTTTTGTTGGGCTCCTTAAAAACAGCACCAGTTCACCTTCTATGGAGCTCCTTTTGGTTGCTTCTAGTAAATATTTAGTTTATCCTAACTTGTTGTCGAGAGTAGTGTGCTGCTTGTCCTGCCATTTAAGAATCAACTTTGTCCCAAGAACATTCCAGAAGTGTCTTATCACTACTATCTGACCCACAGTTTCCAAGAAAACTAAAGTTTTAAGCTTTACTAATCATTTACACTGGCCTGTAGATATGGATGCGTAAGGGAAAAGGTTGGTAATAGGATGTGGAGCTGTCTTCTGGCACATGACTGGTCCGCCCTAAGAGCTGTGTTCCTAGACTTGCTTACAGAGCTGTTGGTGAATTGAAAGAATGTTAAAAAAAAAAAAGTGTAAATTACCTAAATATCATTTCTTCTCTCTTCAGAGGTCAAGATCTGCAGAGTTCAACGGAATGATCAGCTGCCAGAACTGAAGCTGTGGACATTAGTGAACAAGGAGCAGGTGCTGGATGTTCCATTGAGAGGTAAAAATAAGAATTAAAAGTAAACAAAGTGTATGTCTGTGTGTGTGCTGTTTTTAAAATGTGTTCCTAATCAGCAGCTTTGTGTATATATTTAGTCGTTTGAGTAATGGTGAACAGCAGCGTCAAGATTATTTCTATCCCTCCTGGATTCTAAATTCAGAGATCTTGAAATATTGCAGAGGGCTTATAATAGCACAGCACACAGGACACACACACAGAGCTGGAGAGAATGAGAGGCAGTGTGGGCACTGTAGGCTCAAAATATTCACCACACATGCGCATACACACGCTGTCTGACTGGCACTGGTGAGCAATGATGTCTCATCAACGCACTCGCCGGGCCTGTGTGTGTCACAACTAGCCTTGAATAGTGCAGCATGTGTGCATGTGAGTGTGTCACAGCCAGCATAGCATACAGCAGTGTGTAAAAGTGTTGAATAACACTGTCTTACTGGCAAAGTCTGTTGTTTTTGTTCAGAATGAGATGAGCACAAAACCTGAGCAATCATTACTAAGCTACAGAGTCTATTTTTTCCACTATATTCACAAAAAATATTTGGACACCTGCTCAATCATTTATGCGTTTCATCTGAAATCAGGGGGTTAAAGGTCTAATTTAATAGTATATATCTTCTATATGAGATTTAGTATTATTTGCTGATTTTGTATCTGAGTCTGATAAGCATCTTAATTTATTTTGTTTGTGCATGATCCAAGCATGGGGGCAGGTATGGGTGTTTGATACGAACGCAGCCGGCCCTGTCATTTGGAATCGCTCCCTGAAGAATGCCTTCATTTTTGGCCCACCTTTTTTTTTTTTACCTAATCTATCACTCCATCCTGTTCAGCCCTTCTGTTGTTCGCAAGCCAGTCTCTCTCTCTCTCTCTCTCTCTCTGTCTCACACACATACATCCTCCCTCGCTCACTTTTCCCCCCTACACGCCTGGCCTAATGAGATTAGCCTTGGTGTCTTTCTTGTTATACACACAAACACACACAGGACCAGAAGCACTGTGCACACTCAAAAGCTCAACAGAAGGGCATAAGCCTACTCACACACACACACACAAGTTAGCACAAACACAGCACACACTACTCTGCTGGCTTGGCTCCAAAAGCCCCCTCTGCCTCAAACCCCCTCCTCTTTTTCTCTCTCTGCCAGGAGGCCCCAGGAAGGGTTATAATGACCTCAGTGCACTCATACTATAGGTGAACTCCCACTAGCCCATCTGTGCTCCACTCACACACTCATACACACTCACACATACACTGCACTCACTGCCCCCTACAGGCTGCCAGCAGAATTGGTACCACTGATACTTTTTGTTTAACCAAAAACTGCTCAAGTAGTATATAGATTAGTGGTTTCCAGTTCTGGTTCTCTAGGTTCCCAGGCACTTGCCCTGCAATTAATTGAGATTTCCTACTCAACACTATGTCTAATTAGCTGATTACCCTGCTTCCACTATATGTAATCCACTTCCCCTAAACACACAAATGTGCAGGACAGGGGCACCAGGGGTTAACATAGGCATACATAACAGACTGGTCATTTTTATAAAGGCATGAATAATTTTGAGTCGAATGGGTGGTTGGTAAAAAAAAAAAAAAAAAAAAAAAAAAAGTAGTTTTTGGCATTTGCTCTGTTGGATATTTACTTAATTGTTCAAACTGAAGCTGTGTGTTTTTGCTTGTGAATATTGAAAATCTTCATAAAAGGAATAAAAACACAACCTTAAGAATGTTCATTAAAATACCTACTCATCAACATATCTCAGTAAAGCTGTATCTGCCTTGAGTCTCAAGACTTTGGTCCATGATCATGATAAACTGACATCTGTCTTTGTTCCATCTTCTGCAGTGTGCAGGAGAAGCAGCAGGCAGCTACTCCTCACAGCGTCAGTGTGTGGCCCTCTCTCTGCTGCAGTGGAGGGCTTCACGCACACAGCTAGTGTGGTGAGTAACTTCAAAATCAGCATGTACAGGTCAACACATGTTTTGTGCTAGTGAAACCAGAGCTTGTCCCGAGCATACTTGTAGTGTTTTCCACTCAGACACTTTAGTTGCTTTAGTAGTTTATGCAGTTTGTTTTTGTGACCAAAACAGAGCTTTGCTAATAAATCTATTTTTAATTACTAAATAGACTTGCCAAACAAAAGCAGTTAATATTGTGTGTTTTATACAGGCTGAATGCATCACACAGCGGATCAATTTGGCGTGCACGGCACACGGGGCCCTTTCCCTCTGGACGGACTCAACCGTGGGCCATGGGCTCCCGTAGGTGGCCGTGCCTGGCCCCCTCCCTCCAGGTAAGCACACAAGTTCCAGTTTTACACTTTTTCAGTCTAATCTTTTATCTTTCATTTCATAAGACATTTATGGCAATTAACTGTGTGCAACTTAGGATAATCTTTCATAAAATTTGACTGTAATACCTCAAATGAAAAATATTCTCCTATGAAGGAACTCCTCATTCGTTGTATTCAGTGTGACTCCATATTAGTTACAATAGGTTTGGATAAGCTGTTTAATACAAGTTTATTTTCTCCTCTTGTCAGGTGCCCACCTGGTGTCAGTCAATCTCAGTTCCTCCCCCAGCTCCCACCTAGTCACATGACTGGGCTGAACCATCCAAATAAATTCTTCAACAGTGGGTGAGTAAGAGAGCACATACATTTGCCTAGTCAGTGTTTTACAATGCAAATATACAACTGCAATGTTTCATACCCTGTCTCCTGTCTTTGTAATTAGTGCACTGCCACGCGGAGGGGATAAGCTGGACCTGCCTCAGGCTTTGTTGCCTGGATTACATAGGGCACCTCCTAGGCCATGGGATACAGTTGGTCAACATTATGATCAGCTTCCTAAAGAGGATCACGCTCGTTTACATAATGGTTACAATGCTGGTCCACCAGCACACCTCACCGCCCGAGCCAACCAACTGTTAAAAGTGAGTCTGAATTATCACATTTAGACCTATACAAATAATAATAATATTACAAAAGTAGGCTAATATTTAAAGAGTTTATATGACTGTGTATTCTGCTGTTTTTTATGTAACTAATTGCATATTTATTAAATCTTTCTCTAACTCTTTGGCAAGGTATCAGAGTAAGTTTTTAATGTTGATCTTTCTTTCTCCCCCTCTCAGTTTGGTCCCCTTCCCACACACCATGGCTCCAGGCCCATGCCCCCTCTCCCAGACTTGTGGGCTCAGCAACAGCAACTACCACCAAGGGATGCTTATTCTCATGCTACCCAATTAAAACGCCCAGCACCACCTTTGGGGGAGCAATCTGTCATCCAGCACACCCTTCATCCTGTCAACAAGACCACTGAGGACTCCCCTAGCCCAAGCAAGAGGAAGAGAAGCTCAGAGTCTGATCAGGTTGGGACTGCAGATGAAATGTCTCCAAAAACTGGCAAAATTATGTGGGCAGTTGTTATTACTTGAACAAATTAGGCAATAACAGGAGATACATTACCACTGTGACCACCTTGCATACATAGGCTCTTTTTTCTGCTGCGTTGGCATATAATTTTGGTTTTAGTACAAATACTAGTCCTGTTTAAATGTTTGTTACTTATAAATTTCTACTCACTCCTTATGACCAAATGCCTTTTTGAATACAGCATATGACTGGCATCTATCAGTTCTCTGGACCAATGGGAGCTTCCCTTTCCTCACTGCAGCAGCCTCAGACCCACTATTCCCAATCAAAACAGGGCTTCTGGAACCCTTTGCAAAAGGGAAATCCATCCTGGAACCCATCTGAACGCAAGATGGAACCTACTGAGCCCCAGGTCATTATAAATGATTAGTTGTAATATTATTCAATAATAAGAATTCATATTGTCTGTATATAGTTTCGACATCATAATTTATTCATCCCTTTTCCACAGGATGCACACAAACCAGAAATGGGTGTTTTTGCTGACAAACAATCCCCTTCCTCCAAACTCCCACTGACCTCTACCCGTTCCATCTCTACCGCTGGGAGCTATGGACAAGGCAGAGATACTCCAGGCCACAAGCCTTCTCAGTCCTCTCAGTCTGTGGGATCCTCTTCTCACAGTGCCCACCGCAATCAACCAACATACCCCTACCCCAACAGCAAATCATCAGTTCAGACTCAGGGGGAGCAACAGGGTATTCCCTCCCACAGAGTGCATGATTCAAGGATGAGCTCTACTGCAAGTCAGGCACAAACTTCACAACCTTCATTAACCCAGTCAGGCAGGGGTCGCCTTGCCCCTACACCAGCACACCATGCCACCGTGCCTTACAGCCACTCTAGCTTTCAGCCCCATCCAGGGCTTGTTCGCACCACCAGCTCCTCTTCCAGCAGTGGAAACCAGACCAAATATGGTCATCTTGTCCCAGTGAGTGGCTAAACAACATTGTTCTGTTATTTACTAAAAATAATTTTGCAATTAAATATCAGTTTAATTTTAAATAAATGTTGTGAATGATGTTCTGTTTATCTTTTGTATTTTTTTCTCCAGGATTCAGGTCCCTACCGCCCACTGGTGGAGCCTCAGGTCACCTCTGTATCTCAACAGAATGAGCAACAGCAAAATAGATCTGTTGCCAGCCAAGATACAGGCCCTCCCCAACACTTAAGTCCCCCCCAGCCTTTGTCTCGAGCCCCAGTTATTACCCCAAGTATGCCCTCCCAGGAGTCTTCAAGTCCTCCCTGTTCTGTGGGTCTCTATAGTAGTGGGGAAACTGTTACCACCATGAATTCTGTATCTTCTGTAAACTCTCCTGCAACCAGCACCGTAAACAGCTGGAGAGCAAATTCTTCTGTTCTAATTTCAAAAAGCAACCTGACTCCATCTGCACAAGGTGTCTCACGTCAGGGGTATCAGGGAACCCAGTCAGACACAGTAACTTACCCCCAGCACCATCAAGAGACCAAACCTCAGCATCAGCCACCCTCTGTACCCCAACAAGGACAGGGTAGGTCCCATTACACCCCGGAAGTATCCTCTGTTCCTTCCTCTCTCAGCTCAGGGTTTCAGAGATCAGGAAATAGCGTCATCACCAGCAGGGCTTCAAATAACCTTTCACAGGTTGCCAGTTTGCCCCTCCTCCACCCACAGCTTACAAAACCCAACACTGTGAACACAGCTCAGCCACAGTCTGGCCCTTTGTACCCCAAGACGCCTCACCATGCACCCTCTGTAGCGTCTCAGGTGCCCCCCACCCAGACGTATCAAAGGCCATGCAATCCACATGCCATTTCCAGCACCCAGTCCATTGAGGAAGCGTTAAAGAAACTTGATGCTGAGCTTCAGGACCATATGCGAGCAGAAGAAAGAAGGATAGAACAAGAAGAAGAGAGAAAACAGAAAAAGGAAGTAACAATGAAGTCAGAAGATGAGTCTGCAATTGAAAGTCTGGAGCGCTTGCTGTCAAATAGTGCTACTGATCCACCCCCTCCACGTCTGTCTCCTGCAATTTCACCTTCCTCAGTTGCACCACCAACCCAGACATCACCCCCTTGGCTGAGCCGGGGTGGTATTCCCACTCGTCCACCTGTACCTGGCACAACTCCCCTAGAAAGGTCTCGCCCGCCTCCTCTCACACCACAAACTGACTATGCCCGTGAGAAGCAAAGGCAGCGGGAACAGTGGAACAGCAAAGCTTCACTCAGTCCCCCTTCACAAAATATCTCGGGGATTCCCACACTTACATACCCTTCTAAACCTGCCCCAACAGACTCTTCAAGTAACCAAACAAAACTGTCAACATCTTGTCCATCCAAAGACTCTCCCATACAGAACAGCCCTCATGAGGTCAGGGCTATTCCCAATCCACCAATTCTCCGAGAGCCCCCAAAACTCTACCAGGCATTTCCCAGGGATACTCCAACATCATATCCACCAATAGGTGCAAGTTCAGGCAGTCTCCACAAAAATATGCCAAGCAGTGGGTTAGGAAGTCTTGGCAGCAATGAAAGTAGCTGCAGTGGCGATTCTGATAGCACCCAGTTTGAGGAGGAACAATCTGAACTCTTTCCTGATGGTTTAGCGAACATCATGAAGATGCTGGATGAGTCCATTAAGAAAGAGGAGGAGCTGTACTCTGGTCAAAGTGGGGGACAGACAGTCCCAGAGCTGCCATTTTCTGTCACTGTGGCACCCATTAAGAACTACCTGGGTGCCCCGGACCTAATGCCTACCCTGAAACAGCCAACCACAGAGGATTATTTGACAGACACCCATGCTAGCCCCCCTGTCTTAAGTCGTCAGGGTTCTTTGGCGTCACCCTGCAGCCGTACTTCTTCACTTAATGAAGAAGAGGAGACTCTTAAGGTCATCCCCAAACCTGCCAGCGCAGTCACTCAGTGTCAAAACAGTGGTGGTAGCATCACAGGAACCAGCTATCGCCACAGTGACCTGGCCAAGCTCTATGGACTTCCAGAGGCAGTAAAGAGTGAGTGTGAGGAAGATGAGGAAGAGGCTGACCAAGATGATGACGACACACCTTCCTCTTCTCCACCACCTATGAGGCCACACCTGCATCAGACTGGTGTAAACAACATGTTTAAAAACTTGGCTTCAGTGCTGGAGAGCCAGAAGTACACCTACCGTGGAGGTCCATTTGGTAGGCCACCTCCTTCAGCCATGACAGGTCTGAAGTACTCTTCCTCACTTTCATTGGGCCCAGATATCTGCAGGCAACAGAGCACTTCTCCCACATCAGGTTCAACCAGCCACCCAGGCTTTAGTAATCCAGCCCCAGCCCCATCAAATGCTACCTCAGAACAGATCCATCCTCAGTCACCATCAGGATACCCTGCAGAGAGAAAAGAAGGTGCTATAATGAGCCAGCCTGATCTTTCTGAACATAAGGGTGAGGAAGGAACAAGGAAGGATCCTAAAGATGAGGAAGGTACTGCTGATGTCAAGGTCTCAACAGAGGTGGAAAAGAGGCCCAAGCTCACAACTATCTCAGAATCATCACTGGCAGAATTGGGTCGCAGTTGTGAGGTGATGTTGAACCGACACAAACTTCCCATCAAAGCATTATCAGACCACAGCAAGCCTGAGACAAGGGAGGTGCACAAACCTGAGAAGGAGCGGAATCGTGAAAGAGAGCGTGAGCGTGACCCAGAGAGGAAACACAAACATAGCAGCAGTAGCAAAAAGCATGAGGAGAGGAAAGAGAGAAAGAAGAAACACAGAGAAAAACGAGAGGAAACATCCCACTCTTCTTCCTCCTCCTCGAGCTCCAGTCGCCGACACAAGGAGGGCAAACCACAAAAAGAGAAGAGGAGCAACATGGACCATCACAGTAAAGAGTTCCGGGAGAAGGAGAGAGAGCGAGATGGGGAGAAAAAGAAAAGGAAAGAGGAGGGAAGTGAAAAAGAGGAGTGGGTGTCTTGGAACAAGGAGAAGAGTGGCAGTTCATCAGATCATTCATCTTCATCTACACTGGGTTCTGCAGACTTCCAGAAGCTGAAGGCTCTCACTGATGGACCACCTAAAGAGTTGAAGATTCGTCTCATTAAGGTGGAGAGTGGGGACAGAGAAACGTTTATTGCCTCTGAGGTAGAGGAGAAGAGGATTCCACTGCATGAGATTAGCATTAAGAACACAGCTGCTGAAATTATCAGATCTTGCAAGTGAGTGACAAATGACATTTTTAAATGTTTTAATGTTGAAACTATGCTGTCAGTGAAGCTTAAAGTTTGTGACTGAAAAAAAAAACAAATAATCAAGGAATAGTATGTGGCATATGTTTACTTTTTTTTTTATTTCAGGGCGGCCCGTGTAAAAGGAAAGTTTAAGGAGTCCTATCTACTCCCGGCTTTCTCTGTGAAACCAACCTCGCACATGGAGCATCCAATCCCACGGGAGAAACTCAACCCACCAACACCCAGCATCTATGTGAGTATTCTATATATGCACATTTAAAATAGTTTGGTAAACGTGTGATAGTGAGCCATTTGTAGTTTAATTTGGATAAATATGGTTTTGTTTGTGAGAGTTGTACCTTTTTGTTTTTTGCAGTTGGAGAGCAAAAGAGATGCCTTCTCCCCTGTGTTACTTCAATTTTGCACAGACCCCAAGAACCCTATTACTGTTATAAGAGGTCTTGCAGGCTCCCTTAGACTAAGTGAGTATTACAGCTTATGAATGCATCATGTTAACTGTCTACCATACATCAAGAATATGCAATATTTCTAACATAAAACATAATGTTTGCCATGTTTTAAGTACAATTTGATCTCTACACAGATTTGGGTCTTTTCTCTACTAAATCGCTGGTAGAGGCAAATTCAGAACATGCAGTGGAAGTCAGAACTCAGGTGCAGCAACCAGCTGATGAGAACTGGGACCCTACCGGCACAGGGCAAATATGGCCCTGTGAGAGCAGTCGATCACATACCACCATAGCCAAATATGCACAGTACCAGGCATCCAGTTTCCAGGAGAGTCTACAGGTTGGACTTTACAGTTGTTTTTCTAAAAAAAGCTGTTCTTTACTCTTTGCACTATGTAGCCACTTAAGAACAAGTTAAGTATGCCTGACACACTGCCATCCCAACAACTAAATTAATTTTGCTATTTGTCCTTCCTCTTGTGCAGGAAGAGAAAGGCAGTGATGATGAAGACGATGATGATGTGAAAAAGCCCCTCACTAACTCAGATGGCACAAACAGCAACTCTGCAAATTCAGGCCCCAGGTACTTATTAATAAGTACATTTATAATTTAAAAAAGGTTAACATTTATACACACATGAAAAAAATCCCTTACCTGTTATTCCTGTGCTGTTTTCCCATTAGCCCTGAGCAGAAATCAGTTGGGAAAATCATCAAATTTGGCACTAACATCGACCTTTCCGATCCAAAGAGGTAAGATAACCTGCTGATAAGAATGAGTTAGTACCTTTATAGTGCATCTCCCACTGTTTCCTTTTCATAGACCTATGTTTTTATCTTGCTGACCTCTGCTGGACAAAATTAGGATTCACACTCATACATCAATATGCTGTTGTTTGCAGTACTTTGTCTTGTTGTATTTTAAGTTTTATCTTGTTTAACATATAAACATACAAAAACAACTGCTTAGTTTAATATAGTACATAAATTCATTCATTCTTTGTTTTTTAGGTGGAAGCCTCAGCTGCAGGAGCTGCAGAAGTTACCGGCGTTTATGCGTGTATCCTCCAGTGGTAATATGCTGAGTCACGTAGGCCACACTATCCTTGGCATGAACACTGTACAGCTCTACATGAAGGTTCCTGGCAGTCGTACACCAGGTGTGTGAGTGTTCGTGTGTGTGTATTGATTACTGCAGTCTGTGACCGACTTGAAATAAGCATGTTTGGCGAACACTTTTGTGTGGTACTTATAAGAGTGTCTGTGTGAGTGGTTGTGTATAGTGTTTATTTATACCTTTTCAAATACCTGTTCACAGGGCACCAGGAGAATAATAATTTCTGCTCCGTGAACATCAACATTGGCCCAGGAGACTGTGAGTGGTTTGCTGTTCATGACAACTACTGGAAGGCCATCAGTGATTTCTGTGAAAAGTAAGAAGATTTGATACAATATGACAATAATATATAAAATAGAATCTCATTCTCATCCTTAATGGGAAACTGCTGTTAGAACAGATCTGTTGATTATGGACCAAGGAGTTGTGTCCGTGGGAATGTAATTGGCTGATCTCTCTACCTTATGATTTCAGGCACGGTGTTGACTATTTGACTGGTTCTTGGTGGCCGGTTCTGGAGGATCTGTACCGTTCCAACATCCCTGTATACCGCTTCATCCAGCGACCTGGAGACTTGGTGTGGATTAATGCGGGCACTGTGCACTGGGTCCAGGCTGTGGGCTGGTGTAATAACATTGCATGGAATGTAGGGCCACTCAATGGTAAGTTACTGGCCCTCTAGTGCAAAATGCAATTATTAAATTGCTTATCTAACTTTGTCCATTCAGGTCTTTGCTATGTATTGAATGTATATTTTGTGTATATCTTGTGTTTTAAGCCTACCAGTACCAGTTAGCCCTGGAGAGGTTTGAATGGAATGAAGTGAAGAACGTAAAGTCCATTGTGCCCATGATTCACGTGTCATGGAATGTGGCTCGCACAGTCAAAATTACTGACCCCGACACATACAAGATGATCAAGTGAGTATTCTGTAACTGAATAGGTTGTGCTTGTAAAACAAAATATTTAATAAATGTGTACACATTTGTAGGTAAAATTTGTATTGGACATCAAAATAGTGTTAACTGTTACCTCCATCTTTCCATCAGACACTGTCTTCTACAGTCCATGAAGCACATTCAGGTCCTTAGAGACCAACTGGTAGCTGCAGGGAAGAAGATTTCCTACCAGAGCAGAGTAAAGGATGAGCCAGCCTACTATTGCAACGAGTGTGACGTGAGTACTGCTCATTCAAATGTTTCTGACAGCCGAAAAACTTGTTGGGTCTTCTACAGTTGCTTTGAGAGTAAGTCTATTAAATAGATTTTTTCCTTTTTAAAGGTGGAAGTTTTTGATCTGCTGTTTGTGACGAGTGAGAACGGCAGTAAGAAGACGTATGTGGTGCGTTGTGAGGACTGTGCCAGGCAGCGTAGCCCCAACCTCTCCAACGTAGTGGTGCTGGAACAATACCGCATGGAGGACCTAATGAACACTTACGACTCCTTCAGCTTGGTGAGGACACACATTCACATTTAATTAAGTGGCACTGTCCTCATGTTGTTGCTGTTGCATAATAGCCTTGTCCACAGTGGTTTGATTTACCAGGAGAAAGAAAAAAGATTATTTTTATACATTTTAAGTCACTTAAAGGTCACCTTCCGCGAAAATCTGATTTTTCTTGTTTTATGTGGAATACAGTAGGTCTCTCCGAGTTGAATGTGTACACCTGCACATTAAACTGTTTTGCAGCCCCCATTGTCTGCAGGAGCTAAGCAAAGAAATCCCCCCTCCCCCCCTCCGAAAAACGGGTGAATTTTGAATTATCTTTCTGCCTACGTAGGCAGAAACTCACAGACCAGCCCACCTTGGCTCGAGAAACTCCCAGAGGCGGAGCTGAAGCGACGCAACATCACCGCTCATCAGTTAGGAGGTGGGAGGCAGTGAGCGGCAGAGCGGTGGAGGGGCGTCGCAGTGCTCCTAGCCAATCAGAGGAGAGATATTTGCATGCTGTTTGCATGTATGAATATTCATGAGCAAAGCTGGAATCCGGTCATTTTGGACACACCCCTAAAACAGTCCATTAAAAAAGAGCTATACAGAGACACCTGAGCACTTTTTTTTTTACAAAAACGGCTCACATGTCATTCATTCATACTAGAGACCACAACTAGACATTTTAAAATGAAAGAAAAAACGACGGAAGGTGACCTTTAAAGAAGATTGTATTTCAAGTAAATTTCTATCAGACCATGCATCAGAAATTAGGAACAATTTAAAGAACAACTGCCATTCACATTGTCAAAGATTTCTGCTTGACAGTATGCGAAAGTTACACACAGCTTGATACTGTAAAGTTATTTTGGTTGTCTCCTGCACTTACTCTTGCTTTTATTTTTTTGTTCTTTTTGTTTAGGCCTCGGCCCCTGGCTCTCGATGAAATCAACTCCGCCATTCCCCTCTCCCACACAGCCATAACCAAAACTCCTGCTCGCCAGGACAAGTTGTTTTCGAAATTGTACTTTTTTTATTTTTCCTACATTTTTAAAGTACTACTACTGCTAATGCCTGTTGGAACAGCCAGCCAATCATAAACCAGTTTACTCCGCATTGTTTACAGCACCTATCGGCCAATAAGACTAAGGTTTACTCTCAGCAGCCAAACATACCAACCTCTGATTGGCCCTGAGGGACTTTCAACAGAACGCAGTTTGTGCTGTCACAGTAATGGCAGCAACATCTATGATAAAAATGGCATCTCTGTATTTGTTGTTATTGCTTTTTTTTTTTTTTTTTTTTTCAGTTCTCTTTCTGTCTTGAATACTGAAAGTGTAAATGCTGTTTGTGTTTTTTGTGGGTGCTATTTTTTCTTCTTAATTTATTTTCAAAACTAGAACAGCCTAGATATATACCACATTGGCCTTGTGACTTGTATTTAGTGAAGAGATAAATGAATAATACTAATAATAGATATATAAACATTTTTCTAAGGCATTAAGAATAAAAAAGTAACATTTGTTTGGTATGGTTCAAAACATACGGGTTTAAAAGATTTGTTTTTCAGTTTTAGATACTGTCTGAAAATATTGTTTATAAGGTCATGATTTTATTTTCTTGAAGAGAGAAATCATGTCATAACAAAAGCATTTCTAACATTGCATTGTTTTTTCGCCCTAATTTTGTGAGATTACAGTATGTCATCAGTTGGTGTAGTGAACATTTTTACTTCTCATTCTTGCTTAATATACAGATTTATGCTCCTGATTTTTCCTCTCTCCCAATTGTACATTTTTATTTAACTTCATTCTTCTATTTATTGGATATAAAATGTTCTCCCCGCTTTTGTAGGGTTATCAGATGTCTAAGGTTTTCTATTTTCTAGTTGATTTAAGGAAAAATCCAGAGGTGCTTAGTCCCTTAAACTCGTCTCATGGTCTATATATGTATAAATATATATAAAGAACATTAACTCTTTTATTGACTATAACTCCACTTTCCTGTAGATTGTAGAATGCAGAGCAAATGTAGTTTTGTCTGAAAGCAGTTTTTTGTTTGTATACATAAGCAAAAAGCCACTTTTTCACTGACCTTAGCATCAAAAATGGAATGCAAAAGGTTATCACTGCTGCGCATTATGACCCCTACTCACGCTAATGGTTAATTTACCTTGTATTGTGGGGGAAATGCGAATAAATACAGAGCTGTATTTACACATTTAGTGGTGCTTGAAATTGTTTTAAATGTTGTCTTTGGAAGAACATGGTTGCGGTGCCAACCAACACACAAATCTCTGGTTATACAAAATTTTACTGCAGTTGGTTGTCATTAACCGAAAAAAATCTAAGGTCTATGGTATTCTTTTGTTTGTTTATTTGTTTTTAAAAAAACACATCGAACTGTAAATACTGTGGCATTTTACTGGAATTAGGGTGTGTGAATCGAATCATCCATTCGATTGATGAACTGTTAATTTTTTTTGTTTGTTTTGATTGTTAGTCTTAAGCTTGAATCAGTTATTTTACATATGAAAACGTTGGTTACGATTATGATAGAAGGTGCTGAGTTCTCTGAACTACTCTGTCTTTTTTGTTGTTTCTAAAGAAAATCTATTTTTCCTGTTGCAATATAATCCTCTCTTCTTTTTGTGGTCATTTATTTAAAAATCTGCACTGTTTTAGAGAGTTCACACAAAGAAAACTGAGCCAGACACGTCTTAAACACTTTGTGAATTTGTGACATTACTATGATTATTAATATTAAATGCTTTTGATAAACTTTGAGTATCACTGATCTGTTCATCGTTTGTCTCTTGCTAAATAACTTTCATACACTGGTCAGCCATAGCATTAGCACCATGACAACTAAAGTGAAAATTTCTTATCTTCATCTATCAAATGATGTCACAAAGCAGCTTTACATAAACAGAATCAGGCAAAACATTAAACATAGAAAATACAGAACCCCCAGTGAGCACGTAAATATTATTGAATAATATCTACAGTGACATCTGTTAAGGGATTAGATAAAAGGCAGCAAGTGAACAAGAGTTTAAATAACTGAATTATTAAAATTACTAATCGGAATTTACAGATTACAAGTAAAATTGTAAAAAAAAAAAGTAAAGCATTGTGTCATATTAGTAAAACGTGGCATACAATGTTACATTACAAACAGCTATTTGACAACAACACCAGCAAACCTAACAAAAATAGAACAATCTAACACTGAAAATAATATGATTTAATATTTTTTGAACTAGCAAATTAAAATGGACAGTTAGCTAGCTATGTAGATGTGTCTTTAGTACACTGAATATAACACTTGGAAAAAACATTAGATTCATCATTTTAGTTTTATCTGGCCATCGGGTTTAATTTTAGTTCACTTATTATACATAATTAGAGAAAGCCTAATTAAAAGCTGCAGAATAACCTGGACACCCTGGATATATACACTGCTCAAAAAAATAAAGGGAACACTCAAATAACACATCCTAGATCTAAATGAATGAAATATTCTCATTGAATACTTTGTTCTGTACAAAGTTGAATGTGCTGACAACAAAATCACACAAAAATCATCAATGGAAATCAAATTTATTAACTAATGGAGGCCTGGATTTGGAGCCACACACAAAATTAAAGTGAAAAAACACACTACAGGCTGATCCAACTTTAATGTAATGTCCTTAAAACAAGTCAAAATGAGGCTCAGTATTGTGTGTGGCCTCCACGTGCCTGTATGACCTCCCTACAACGCCTGGGCATGCTCCTGATGAGGTGGCGGATGGTCTCCTGAGGGATCTCCTCCCAGACCTGGACTAAAGCATCCACCAACTCCTGGACAGTCTGTGGTGCAACGTGACGTTGGTGGATGGAGCGAGACATGATGTCCCAGATGTGCTCAATCGGATTCAGGTCTGGGGAACGGGCGGGCCAGTCCATAGCTTCAATGCCTTCATCTTGCAGGAACTGCTGACACACTCCAGCCACATGAGGTCTAGCATTGTCCTGCATTAGGAGGAACCCAGGGCCAACCGCACCAGCATATGGTCTCACAGGGGGTCTGAGGATCTCATCTCGGTACCTAATGGCAGTCAGGCTACCTCTGGTGAGCACATGGAGGACTGTGCGGCCCTCCAAAGAAATGCCACCCCACACCATTACTGACCCACTGCCAAACCGGTCATGCTGAAGGATGTTGCAGGCAGCAGACCGCTCTCCACGGCGTCTCCAGACTCTGTCACGTCTGTCATGTGCTCAGTATGAACCTGCTTTCATCTGTGAAGAGCACAAGGCGCCAGTGGCGAATTTGCCAATCCTGGTGTTCTCTGACAAATGGCAAGCGTCCTGTACGGTGTTGGGCTGTGAGCACAACCCCCATCTGTGGACGTCGGGCCCTCATACCATCCTCATGGAGTCGGTTTCTAACCGTTTGTGCAGACACATGCACATTTGTGGCCTGCTGGAGGTCATTTTGCAGGGCTCTGGCAGTGCTCCTCCTGTTCCTTCTTGCACAAAGGCGGAGGTAGCGGTCCTGCTGCTGGGTTGTTGCCCTCCTACGGCCTCCTCCACGTCTCCTGGTGTACTGGCCTGTCTCCTGGTAGCGCCTCCAGCCTCTAGACACTACGCTGACAGACACAGCAAACCTTCTTGCCACAGCTCGCATTGATGTGCCATCCTGGATGAGCTTCACTCCCTGAGCCACTTGTGTGGGTTGTAGAGTCCGTCTCATGCTACCACGAGTGTGAAAGCACCACCAACATTCAAAACTGACCAAAACATCAGCCAGACAGCATAGGTTCTGAGAAGTGGTCTGTGGTCCCCACATGCAGAACCACTCCTTTATTGAGTGTGTCTTGCTAATTGCCAATAATTTCCACCTGTTGTCTATTCCATTTGCACAACAGCAGGTGAAATTGATTGTCAATCAGTGTTGCTTCCTAAGTGGACAATTTAATTTCACAGAAGTTTGATTTACTTGGAGTTTTATTGTGTTATTTGAGTGTTCCCTTTATTTTTTTGAGCAGTGTATATATATAGAATTCTAACCAAACTATCGCTTAAATTTGGCTGAGGACATTTCGTTTTTCAGGATTACACATTTTATTTACTCTGATAATCTAATAAATGCCATTGATGAATTAAACAATTTTATCCACATCCACTATAAAAATACAGGTCAGATGATATTTGTTTTTGTAAAATGCCCAACAAGGGTGTAAAAATTTGTGTGTATAGGCAGAAGTAATTTATTACACTCAAGACAAATTTTAGTGTTCTGAAAAATTACCAGAATCCACCACTTTCAAAGAATATTTTCCTCAGGGCAGTTATTCCAATAAGAGGGTGTACAGGAAATTACGTGACACATTCAATAAGCCTGATAATTTCACTGATATTTAGCTTATATATTTTACTTTTTTATATATATAAAAATAGATACATGTATAATTGAAATGCCTGTAATTGAAAAGTCGGTATCCTCAGAAAATATAAGCTATGCATTTTATGTTTAACAATTCAGTTATTTAGTCACAATTATACCACAGTTAGTTCTAACCCTGCAATGTGATTCGCTGAAAGGCGTTCTATAAGTGTCGTTGTCAGGCGGTAATACCAGACACTGTAAAACAGATGGGCCAAAAAAACATAATGGTCACAAAAAATGCGCTCTCAATGAATTTGGCCATTAGCAATATTTTCCAATAATGCCAACTCTGCCATCTCCAACAACTCCAGCGCAAAATTTTATGCATGTTTATATAATCTAGGCTAAGTGGAAAAATGTTGAAGGATTATTTCAGTAAGACAATGAAATTGTCTGATTAATTAACTTTATTTTACCCAAAAATGGCTTATTACAATGTGTGCGTAAAGGATATCTTAATAGTTGTAATTTCAATGCATCGCCTCTAAGTGTCGCCAAATGACAAAAACACAATACATACGTACAAACAAACGTGTGCGCCCGAAATGAAAGTGTCGTCGGGGAACGCACTTTCTCACGTTCAAGTCAAATTTAGTACAGCTGACCGTGAGCGTGAAATTTGACGTACGCATTGTTTTTGTGCGTATGCACCTTTAGTACATGAGGCCCCAGAGGAGGGAGAATAACTGTGGAGAGACAGCCTACTCATTTAAATAACCCCACCCCTGAGGGCTACCTCAATAGAGCTCACACAGTAGGTCACAGTATGGTTCCACGCATACAGTCATTGGTCCCACCCCGGCTAGGTGTAACCCAGCCCTTTTACAATAACCACACCTTTTTGGATAGAGCTGAATAACGTTTTAAAAAACGAATTCTGTGGGGATATAAAAAATTGACAATATAAGCAGAGGTTATACTAGCTGCTGCATTTAAATAATGGAGGAAGAATTACAGTATTTTGGAGAAAAACGTGATTGAAGTTGTTTGTTTTGTCATTAAAACCTATAGGGATGGGTGCGGTTGCACAGCTTTTTGCAACCGAACAGCAGGGGGCGCCCGACCTGTGGTGGCTTCACTTTTTAGAGCCGATGCTCTGTCTAGCTATACACAGTCTATGGGTAACACACTGTATACATGTCTATGCAGGTAACCTAGCAACGATGTAACTAACAAGCCAAACAAAACAGCTACAAACAGAGCAGCAATGGAACTATTTGGGGGAGTGCTTTATAGAACTCCCTCTCCTGTATTATTGCTTAATTATTTGAAGGTGTCAATCCATAGTTTTTAAATTCATTTTAAAATGTCTAGTTCTGGTTTCTAGCATGAATAAATCCCATGTGGGCAGTTTTTTGTGAAAAAAAGTGGACCATGCTTCGGACACAAACGGCACGTTATATTGATACTGAGGCAATTGTTGTAATGTTATAATGGAGTTTAGCAAATAATTTGTTTTTCAAACAGAGGCCAAAAAAAAAAACGTTACAGCAAGCTTGCTAACTTAGGCTAGCTAGGTTAGCTAAGCTAGCTACCATAACTATAGCAAAGTGGCATACAATATTACATTACAAACAGCTGTTTAACAACAACACCAGCAAACCTATTTTTTTTTTTAACTAGCAAAATAAAAACGGACCCCACTGACAGTTAGCTAGCTATGTATACTTTTGGTCTGTTATTAAAAAAAAAAAAAACAGGAGGTTTATTTTGCCCTACTCCAAAAGAATAAAGCGAATAAAATACGCATTAGGTAAATGATGTTTTTATCCCATTAGATCAAATCATACTAGACTTTCACGGGTTTTTTTACGTATTGCTAGTTAGTTAGCTAATAACAACCTGCAAGTGTTTAAGTGTTAGGCAGTTTATAATACAAACTGTCCGCATTAATTTATTGAATTTATTTATTAATCAAATAAATTTAATTAACTTATGAATCTCTTGTGACTAACACGTCCCCAACTGGGAAACTCAGGGCTTATCTAAAAATCCGAATTTCCCCACTGGTGAATACGAATTTGTGGTGGCGTTCATGTGCTCTCATCTGGTAAATACCATATTTCCGACACGACTTGAAGGCAACATAAGACTGTACGGGGACTATTTTGCCAAGTAAAAAAGCTAATTCCAGACACGCAGAAAAGCCTTATAATTTCCCATTAATAATAAAATACTGTATTATTATTTTGAGATACTTTGTGTAACACAAAAATGTGTATTTGCTAGGTAAACATATGAGGCAAAAAGAGCTAAAGCGTCAGTCTATATATTTGTGGTCTGTATTGATTTGTTTAAATCTAAGATTTATTGTTGTCTTTTTATATTTATTTTCTTTTTTTCTTTCTTTATTTCATACGTGTTTATACATTTTGCAAAGCTGAAATAAAAAGGTAGATAATATATATAATAATATTTGATTACAGACGCTATTTAAAGGCTTCACCGTTTTTTAACTCCAAAAGCAACAAACATCTTCAAACAATGACTTTGTACCTCTTAGTATCAGTATCTCAAAATAATATAATGACTAAGTATCTCAAATATTGAAAAAGCAAATTAATAATAATAATAATAATGAATAATATTTCAAAATAAACTAAAAAATATGAATTAGTATCTCAAAATAAGACAGCATCTCAAAATAATGACTTAGACTTTCTAAATGATATAATCGTAAATCTTAAAATAATAGCATCTCAAAACAATTAGTATTAGTAGTATATCAAACATATTAATTAGTATCTCAAAACAATGACTTACAATGATCTTACAATAATGATAGCATCTCAAAACAATTAGTATTTCAAAATAGTATAAAAAATATTAGTATCTCACAATAAATACTTTGTATCTATAAATAATGTGATGCCATCTCAAAATAATTATAATATTACAAAATAATGAGATTGCATCTCAAAAATATTTAATAGAATCTCAAAATAACGACTAATCAATTAATGAAATAATAAAAAACTTACACTTAAACACATATTTGGGACATTTGTTTGAGATACAGTTCGTCTCCAAGTCGTCTCAGCAGTCTGAGAATGTTTAAACAAGATTCGCTGTGCGTCGCTAGATGGCGCGCTCCGGCTGGATCTCCCGCTCTGCAGTCCGAATATTTATTTATTTGTTTGTTTGTTTGTTTGTTTGTTTGTTTGTTTGTTTTTTCAAAAGAAAGACAATACATGCCGCACACTTATTTACTACATATGAAACATGACAACATTTAATATATAAACAATTATTTAACACACATTAAAATATTCCAGAAAATACTTCTTTTGGGTTGCTATTGAGCTAAGAATAAATTTAATTTCAAACAAAAATGTATAATAATTGAAAAAAGTTTTTTTTTTTTTTTTTTTTTTTACTTGCACTTACATATAAATAATTTTGTGATAAAAATAAAGAAATCTATATTTTAGCTCCACTGAGCACATATAACTGTAGTTCAATAATTACAGACTGTAGTCCTGTATCTGTATTTCTGCATACTTTATTCTGTCACAAATAAACGGAGAATCCTTTCTTCGCGTCATACTCCTTTTG
Source organism: Astyanax mexicanus (assembly GCF_023375975.1). Lineage (NCBI taxonomy): Eukaryota > Metazoa > Chordata > Actinopteri > Characiformes > Acestrorhamphidae > Astyanax > Astyanax mexicanus. The sequence continues at coordinate 14,683,928 of NC_064415.1, read as the reverse complement.
ATGTCTTCTCTCTGTCTCATCACTGCATCCTCTTTTTTTCTACTTCACTGGTATCTGAAAAACATGGGGGGATCAATGGTGGACAGAAAGTAAACAAACATATGCAGAACAAGGAAAGGAAACATTGTAATCTGACAAAACTTAATTAGAAGCCTATGATCTTTACCTCACAGAGGCCTTCTTATCGGCCAAGAAATATCCCACCCCATCTTTCCTCCCCCTTTATTCTATCCATGTTTGACCACTCCTTTTTCCCCAGATATGCTTTCATCATTAAAGACAAATCCTGCTCTACCCTTCCATTTCTGATCCACATCTCCACATCATTCCACATCTCCTTCTCCACTCCACTCCACTCACTTGGCTCATGATGTTGAGCTGAGTCTTGTACTGCGTGACCTGCGAATTAACTCTGGAACAGTACTGACACTCACAAGGACCCCTGTGCCTTTCACATATATATTATTTTTAATAATAAAAAACACATTTCAGAGCCTACAGTTGTTCTTAGAAAGCTAATTTACACTAAGTCATGAAAGATAAAAGACTGTGGTTAGAGGATTAAAACAATTACATTTGATTTTCTGAGCACAAATTAAGCCTCATTTATGTCCATCAAGCAACATTAGCCATAAAAAATGTCCAAGAGTAAGACTAAGCATGATCTGTCCTCATAATCTAGATAAGATACAGGGGTCCTTATCAGAGAACTGGGTCTTTGAGCATTTCATAACCTTTGTTTTCAGAGTGTACAACAACAGGGCAGACAACTTACTATTTGATGAAAATGTGGGTGACTTCGCAAACATTTTGAATAGTTAATATTGGCCAGGTTTTGTTTTGTACATTTTGAAGTGTGAAGTTTATGGTGTCACTGACGTACTTTCTTAAAGGGGTGAGGTTATTCCAAGATGACAGTGTAGACAGGGAATTCTTGGACACGTTTAAAAAGTTTGATATTGTGTATATAAATTCCTAAATGTTTAAAAAACATCTCCATATTTTAGAAGGTACACATTTAAAAGAATCATTCAACTTAACCTGACGGCACTGCAGACATAGGGAAAACATCCCCCCCTTTCAAGAAAGACTGAAAATATACAAAAATGTACTCTAAAATAAAGGTTAACATTCTATACTATATTACTATATTATACATACTATATTTGTAACAATTAATTAATTCAGAGTAAATCTGAGAAAAAAATATTGTTACACATAGAGTATGGCTATGTAAGTCTACAACTATTAAATGTATATTTATACAAAAAGTGTCATTTACAGAAAAAAAGTTCAGAAACCACACTGTCACATTTACCCATATAGCCAGTAAAGTGTGTATGCTCATTTCACTCTGCAAGTCCATCAGTAATAATTAAAAGTCCTTCCTTGAGCTCCTTAAATAAACACTCAGTCCCTAGACACTCCACAGGCTATCAGTGAGAGAACAGAGTGGGGGGTGGTCTCAGAGGGCAGGGAAAGCTGAGGGGCAAGGAAAGGCATCTCTATATCTGCCTAACTGACCACATTCAGCTTACAGTTTATCCTGGAACAGCAGAAGAGATGAGAGAGTGAGGACGAGAGTGCTGAGAAAGCCGTGAAAAATACTACACACTAATACTAATAAGCTATTGAACATTCATCAAAAGCCTAAGGAACAGGAGGTGCCTACAAGAGACCATCCAAGAGAAAAGGTGAAACAGAAAAGAGACTGGGACTCAAACACTGCCAGAAAGAAAATCTACGGAACATCAAATGTGATCATTTTCAACAGCTTGTGCTAAAATTCTATTCGCTTTAAAGTTAAGGAGTCAGCAAAGATTTAACTACTTCAAAAGAGAGATCTGCTGCAAGCGCTGGAAGAGGACTACCAGGCTCCACGCCACACGGTAAGTGTACTAGTGGAGGAGGAACATGATGAAGTGCAGATGATGGCCACCTATCTGATTCACTTCTCATGGAATGTGTGGTATTCACACTACCAGACCACAAGTTTTAAAGGTCAATTTCCCAGACAAAAATAAAGCCTGTAACAGATTTCTAACACAAAACAATGAATGGAAACAAAAAGGCACATTTAAATAATTGTTTCATCTGGGACCACTTAAAATAATGATCTGTAGTATGTATAAGCAAAAAATCTATATTTTATGCTCTAAAATGTCTTGTTTTATATTTTCTGGATTTTGAAACGGAAATATGTAAATCTGTTCTTTCATTAATGTTACATCTGTGTACTTTAAGAAAAAAATGCCAGGGCTATTTGCTTTTTCAATATAGAATTATTGCCACACGAAAAACATGTATCTAGAAAATAGCAACATTGCAAAATCTGAAATGTAAATGTGAAAAATAATTTTGGAGCATTTTTATTGATTTACAAAATACAGTATTAAGAACAACCTGCCAAATTCAAATTAAGTAAAAAGTAAAAAAATATATAATTTAATTATTTTTTTCTCAACAGCAACAATGTAATGTATATGTTAAGTTGATAAGAATTTAGAACTACTTCCAAAATTATTTGTGAAGGCTCTAAAAAGGCTCCCTAATCCTGTGTGTGAGAAACCTGCAGAAGCCAGATAATAAGCCCAGTCCAACTTGGCTTTAAAAGATCAAAGCGCACAGATGAACCTTTTCCTATATCCTTTAACCTCTCACAAAGCAAGTTTTTTTTTCAATAACAACAACAAATGTCTAGTTCCCAGAAAGACAATGGAGAACTGGTGAGCTAAACAGGTGGAGGAAGTTGTATTTAATTTAGATTTGGCAACTACCCAAACAGCCCACATCATGCCAAAATATGTGACAGGACAGTAACCCATCATCTGTTGTGTGTGCATACAATAATAATGTGTATGTGTGATATGGATAAAATACTTTAAAATATGAATAATCACATTATGGATCACAATTTTTCCACATGGAAATTGATTAAATACCAGCAGGGCACACCAGAAGAGAAAGGGACTTTTAATTCCAGTGTGAATAATTTCCCTGTTCTATTCAGGATCCAGATCACCCACATAAGAGGGCATGCAGCACTGCACGTATATAAGATTCTGCCTAGTTTTGGAATAAAATATCCTCTAATTGTCTTGGACCACACAGCATTTTGAATAGAGATATTACATTAAAAGGAAAATTCATTGTACAATTAGGATTAATCCCTGTCTGGGAAACTGTCCCTGCAGGTTTTCAGTTGGTACTTAGGCTTAATCTGCTCCCTTTGACCCAAACTGTGATAAAAAAAGAACAGGGTATTGATCAGATAACAGTTAGTTTTAGGGGCACCAAAATTACAATATTATTTTTACAGAGTAGCAAACAATCTAAACCAAAAAACGGCCATCCTAAACTGCAATATTGTTAATATTTCATGGTTCAACTGAGGAACAGCAAAAAGGCTGTGACTGCACAACCAATGTAGAGCTGCGGTGAGCCAGACATGCATTTATATTCGTTGTGTTATATTAACTGTTTGCTAAACAGTTGCTTAATGTTGCTTTACTCTGTATAATATGTTGCTTTATTCCAGATAGTTGCTGGATGCACCTTGGTAGTTGTTTAATTTATATCCAACAGCAATTCCAAATTCTATGATGTGCTAGGTTGCAGTCCTGTTGCTAAAATGTCAGTTCAGCAAGCAGACTATTGTATATTTTCAAAAGAAGCAGTTTCCAGTCATTTACATTTCCTGCAAAAAGTGACACATGGTTCTACAAAATATGAACTATGAATGGGAAACCTCCTAGTGAGCTGTCAAACATTTTAGGGGGTAAAACCAGCTGTGAATTGCTTAAGACACTACTGAGACCTGATGGTGCAATGTAGCAATGAACATATTTTAGTTAGAAAAGCTTTATTGAAAATCTGCCAGCAAATTTCAGCCAGTAACACTGCTTACTGTAACCCCCCCCCACACACACACACACACACACACATGCAGATAGTAAAATTGTTTTGTCAAGGCTCACTCTCTTCATCACTTCACCTTATCAGTCATGCTTAGAACAAAGTCAAATTCCAATTGGCTTCCGGTACACAGGGCCAATCAGCTTTCAGATAGTCATCTGATAAAGAACCCAATTAGAGATCAAGTGATCACACAAATTTGGCTTCCTGGCGATAAGAGATCTGCCCTTGCTATGAACTCTTCTGATCTGTAGAGCAAACACAGATACTCAGGAGCATTACATAACACAATTTGGCATCAGGAACTGATGAAAATTGACAATAAACTGTAATATATTAAAAGAAAAAATGAAATTACAATAGACATTTGTAAGCAATGCTTTGAAAAACCTTCCATTTCAATGCCTTGGGATGTTTTCTGCAAAGTATTTCCTTTTTTTTTTATATTTACTCAGGTTATATTTGTCTGATTGTTGCCTCATTATGAGGCAAAGGAATATTATGAATTTAAAATTTAAAAGTGTAAAATTAAACAACTAAAAAAAAGTGAAAGATGAACACCATCAACTCCCTCTGTGCAGGTCACCATGAGTCTAAACGGCACTCTTGAAAAAGGAGCCCACCACCAAGTTCTGGATCTATCTGAGGAGCTTCCTCCCCACAACCATCTTCACCATCATCATCAGCAGCTGCAGCAGCAGTCCACAGCTAGGGCTGGGACGCCTGTCAGTGGGTCAGGGGTTGTGGTGCCTCCCCCATATTCCACAGCAGAGATTGGAAGTGGTGAGGCCCCTTTAGAGCTGAGGGGGTCTCTGGACTGCTGGGCATGTTCAGTGCTGGTTACGGCGCAGAATCTGGTGATAGCTGCCATCAATGCGTGCCTGGCCGGCCTGGTGTTCGGCCTGATCCTAACACCCGCCACAGTCATGGTGATGTTTGGATTTCTTTGCCACTCCACTGTAAGTATATGAACAAATTATGATGGGGCATAAAAAGGATCTAAATAAGAATAAATAAGTATATAAATAAGGAATCATAACAGAAAAGCAACTGTGAAATTGAAAGTTTTACAATATTGCGTTTACAATCCTTTGGAAATAAGTACACCTTAACTGTAATTATGTAAGGTGTAGTCCCAGTATCAGCATTGGTCCTATTTTAAAAAGGAAAGTTATAGCAGTAGAATTAGCAAAAAAAAAACAACAACAATCTGGCACCTGGATCAAAATCCTTAGACTCAACAATAACTAAACTTAATCATGACTGAATTGTCCTCCGAGAGATCAGGAGGGAGTTTTTTGTGTCGCTCCCTTTGATTTCAGGCATAATCTCTTAATCTGGGAATTTCTCAGATGTTCGAGAAGGAGAATTAGTGAGGTCAGGTCAGGAGAGCTGACGTCAGCCCTGGAGACTGCAAACTTCAGTCTCAAAGCCTCATTCTCACACACAGGAACAAGGAATCCAATACAAGACATAACTGACACACTACTCGATTGTTTGGATTTTCACAAAACACACACACAAAACCAGACAACAGACCAATTTTCACCTTTGACCTTCACCTCAATTCGGTTCTTTACCATACTTAAATTAATCAGTAATCCATGCTTAAACACAGATTAATACTTATACATAACCTGCAGCATTGTCTTTGGGAACGCAATGCCTTCAGTGCTGTTGTTCCTTAGGGTCAGTACGGGTCAGTGAGCGTCAATTAAGGACGGATGCTCTTGCCACTCCAATTACAAGACACTTACGCCACTTACCATTCAGACCAATTAGTGCTCTCAGGACATCAGCTTAATGAAGGATTAAGTAAAAAGGAAAAGCTGTAAACAAAAGGAGGCAGAGCCAGGAGAGGAAAGTAGACCACCAATGACCTCTCCCATGGGATTTAAAGGCTTTTGCTGAACAATATGAATGTGGAACACAGTCTTCAAAAGTAGTGGTCTTCAGAGACTATGCTAGCTTCAGCTCCAGACTCTACTCATTATAATAATGTTAATGACAATTGAATTATATATCATGAATAAGTTACAGAAACAAATTGGCAATATTGATCTGTTGGAAAAAGGCTATTTTGCTCACCCTATTTTGTGATTTATACCTTAAAGTATAGAATTACACCCAAATATGGTATTTATTTAAATATGTTTGCTTCGTTAACTCCTACTATGTTCAGTATACATCACATTAATCCTTTTCACGCAAAATAAGATGAGCATTAAACAATGAGAAATAAAATGTATCTTTACCATTATTTAAGATATGAAACAGCCCAAATAATGGTTCACTGTAGTAATGCCATGCTCCAAACCTTAATTATTATGTGACAGGTCATAATGGAGTGCAGGATTAATACATTAGCTAAACATACAGTAAAAACATCTGTTTATTTTAACCAGATGTCCAATAGAAAAAAAAACATGGCAACAGCTCAGAAAGCAAACACTGATGGGTTTGTGTGAATCTTATCAGCTGACCTCCTACCCTGCTCACCCATCTCAGCTTACTCAGCCTCCTCTCTTTTACTCCCCCCTTCACTTTCTTCTTTACTGGACCTCTGGAATGTGGAGGAGACTAATCCTACTTTCTCTGTTTCCCCTCCTGATTTTAGTTACAATGCTTTATATGTATCGTACAGGATGATCCCAACAACCAGGTGGCATTTAATGATACTGATACACTGGATTCTATGCATTTTTAAACAAGACAGACTAATTCAAAGTAAACCACAGGTTAGTGACACGTAAACTCTATTAAACTGTTGATAATATTGCCTCTAAAGTACAGAGGAAAACGCAATGTCTACTGGTGCAGTTTGATAGTGAATGTGTGTTTCTGTACATATATCAGCACAGAAGACTGTGCAAGACAAGATAGCTGTGCATATCTGTTCTTAACTTCAGGAACACATTCCAGTAGGGGCATCTTATCCCGCCTTCCCCCACCCCCAGCTGTTTTAACCAAAACAATAATTTATACCTACCCAAGCCTCACCATATCTCCAATATCATTATACAGGGGTTATATTTTAGTATACTGCGATATATTGTCACTATTTAAGCAAGGCAATGTATTGCAACAAAACAAAATTGGAAAACTGTCAAGGTATAAAAACAAACAAAAACTAAATGAAAAACAAAGTATTTTTCCCAATCAAAACAGTAAGATCTAAAGAAAAAAACAGTGCTTTCTAGCATTCAGGGTTTAAATTCAAAACCAAATCAAATCTTTACATACAAACTATTAGCTAAAACTCTATCAAAACAATAACTCAAAGCATAATATTGTGACAGTTGGACCTACCAATATTTTCTGCCACCACTTTAATTACCCTGTATTATTACCAATAAACCACTATTTAATTATGATTGGCCATTCAGCACTTACCTGAGCACACTCTTCTTCTTCCTTCACAAGGTGCGCCCACACGGAAAAATCGCCTACTGCTCGGACCTGCTCAGCGATGGGGGATGTGTGGCGCTGTTAGTGGTGGGCTTCCTCCTCGTCACCCCACTCCTGGTCCTGGCACTGGCTGCGTACTGCAGACTGGCTCGTCACCTCCAGCTAGGCCTCTGCTTCATCCCGTACAGTCGTGCCGTCTATAAGAACCTGCCTGCCACACAGCACCGTGGTCTAGGAGGGGGCTGCTGTGGTCAGCGGGAAGGTATAGAGGGTGGAAAAGGAAAAGTGTGGGTATGAGAAAAAAGAGGTGGGTGGAAGAGGGTCACCCCAGTGGAGGGTCTCCTTATGGTAATACATTTCTTTTATTGTTCCAATACATTTTTGTTCTTGTAGTAATGTACAGCGCATTGCAAGACACAGAATAACAAACTATTATTAGACAATACACCATTTATATTTTTTGCTAGTTTTTTTATATTTTTATTATATTTATCCATGCTTTGAATACTTATAAATATTTACCTACAATTCCTGTTTAAAAAGCTGTGCAGTCCAGGATTTAGACCTAATTACAGTCCGGGAAACCAGCTTTAATTTGTAACATACAGATGAAAAGATCTATTTTGTTGTTTTATTCTCACATAATCACAATGATTAGAAATTTGCTTTGGTTCAGAAACTCCAAAATCTCTAAAATGCACCAAAAGTTTAAAGACTTTTCTCTCTAAATAAGTACTGTCACCTAAAAGAACAATATATTATTCTATAAGACCAAAGCTGGACTACTTATACATATACTTATGTTGTATGCATTTTAACCTCATTTAATTTACCCTAAAAATGCTGAAATGAGAAGTGTCTGGCTGCAGACCTCCAGTGTGAGGCTCACAGCAATCTGGGACTCACCTCACGTGTGGGGACGGAGGTCTGCAGCCAGACCCTATTGGGGGGTGAAATATTTTAAAAATGTGTGCCTATATACATGATTGTATTTGTAAATGTACATGAAAATTGTCCATGTTTAGAATATCATGTTTAGAATATCATGAACTTTGTCATACTGTTTTAGATACAAATAAAAAAATGAATGTTTCTTTAAATGTTTACATATGTTACGATTATTGTGTATCATTGTTAATATTGTAACACACAGGAAAACAAATAAAACTTAATAAAATGTATCTGGAGTCATCATTGTGGGCAGAATGAAACATGTAATGCCAGGCATTCACACAAATCCATCAAACTGTGCATTCTCTTATTAGACCAATGCAATAAACTACACAACTTACGTGTTGTTTGGTGCATATAAACAGTAAAGCATGGGTACAATTGATGCATAGATTACAGACACACCTTATTTAACCCTTCAGTTCGGTTGTGTTAAATCATGGAAATTCAAAACTTTGCAGAATTTTGTCCTATAGGTCCTAGTCATTTTACCCCTTGTTTTTCCACTGTTAGAAACGTGTGGTTATGTAGGAGAAAACTTATGTAACATTATCAACAACTTATGACTTCTGAAATCAGGCCTAAAAAGTAAAGAGTAAAATAATATACAGTCTATGGGTAAAATCCACAATGTCACTGTGAACTGAAGGAAATGTTACCTTCTGGAGCGTCTGGTGTTACATTTATGAAATAATAGTTAAAGTCCAAATAACAAACGTAAATTTTATTTTAGACATAAACATAGTATTTCTCACAAGCGCATGGAAACATGCACACAATTGTTCACCATCTAATATATCATAATCTTTTTTATTTTAAATCTACTCATATACAATAATGTTTAAGTGGTTAAGATATTAAACCTAATAATTGCTGTAAAAACTGGGGCTCTTTTATTCAAATTCAATATTTGTATGCAATTTATGCTGCAATAATAAATAACACAGTATTTTTTGCCTGTCAGAACTATCATATGGACATATTCTAAACTATTATATCTAAAGTTATACATTTCATCTTGCATTTTTCCAACAATAAATACATGGATTAGAAAAATAAATTAAATAATGTATTTCTTCCTCATTATGAAGTAAATTGCTCAATTTTCTCATTTTTTTTAGATACTAACTTGTTATTGTGTGATGCTCTCATTATTTTGAGAAACTAAGTCAGCAAATAACCACGTAGGATCTCAATAAAATGATTAGCATCTCAAAATAATTACTTAGTATCTTAAAATATTGAGATAACATCTCAAAATAATGACTCACTGTCTCAATATACCAACTTAGTATCTCAAAATAATGAAATTACATCTCAAAATAATGACTTTATGTCTCAATATAGCTAATGTCTGAGTTGCAGTTTGTTTCTGATGCAGTGTGCGTGACTAAACTACTGTAATTTTCATTGACTTATTTAATGATCTATTCTGTTGGACAATAGGCTTTAATTAAGTGTTATTTACAACAGAACATAAACACATGCTCACTATTGTAATGGATGCAGGGTCTGAAAGGGTTAAGTCCTTAAAATAGATAAAGAGAGGTCTGACCCACAGCTTTTTTGTTATTTCCTTGCTGTAATGTATATATTAAGCCTGGTAATTCAAGAATAAATTAAATCAGATAACCTTAAGTATTATTATTATTTAATAAGCTTGATCTACTTAATATGATCATGAAGAAGCACCTTTCTGTATTAAAATGGAGGACATTTTGAAAAACACATGCAGGTCTGTACGGTCCAAAAACGCGAACGTCCCTGGGTGGGCTCGAACCACCAACCTTTCGGTTAACAGCCGAACGCGCTAACCGATTGCGCCAAAGCTGGGGAACAATAGTCTGCTTTGCCGTGGGAAGAAGAAAAAATGGAGGGAAGAAGGGGGAAGAAGGGAAAAGGAAAGAAAGCGAGAAAAAGAAAAGTTAACCATCGAGCAAAAACTGAAAAATGAAATGGTTCTGCCTCTTTTAAAGAACTGCAGTGTTTATTTCGTTGAATATGTTTCTTTTTATATTATTATTGTCATTTTCTGAGCTAAAGGGAAGATCGGGGCAGATACAAAGGTCGCGAGTTCAAATCCCGGTGTGCTATCAAAGAACAGCAGCTTAGATTTTAAATGTACCTAAAATCTACTGAAATTTAGAGGCATTTAAACACGTTTTTCTATACACTAATCTTAATTTACTGTTAATCTCTAAATTATGTGAAAAAAAATACATTTTATGTACTATAAAAGGCTTATCACAAATTGTTACATAGTATAATATGTATACCACAGTGTTCTATATATTATAACAGGTATACCAAAATATTTTACATAGTATAAAATGTATACCACAATATTGTAGATACCAGAATATTTTATATACTATTAAAGGTATACCACAATATTTTATACAGTATTAAAGTTATATCACAATATTTTATATAGGATAACAGGTTTACCACTATATTTTATATAGTATAACAAGTGTACCACTATATTTTATATAGTATAACAGATGCCACAATATTTTATATAGTATTAAAGGTATACCACACAATTTTATATAGTATTAAAGGTATATCTCAATATTTTATATAGTATGACAGGTATACCAGCATTTATTTTACATAGTAAAACAGGTATACCACAATATTTTACAAAGTATAACACGTGTACCACTATATTTTATATACTATAACAGATGCCACAATATTTATATAGTAAAAAAGATGCCACAATATTTTATATAGGATAACAGGTTTACCACTATATTTTATATAGTATAACAAGTGTACCACTATATTTTATATAGTATAACAGATGCCACAATATTTTATATAGTATTAAAGGTATACCACACAATTTTATATAGTATTAAAGGTATATCTCAATATTTTATATAGTATGACAGGTATACCAGCATTTATTTTACATAGTAAAACAGGTATACCACAATATTTTACAAAGTATAACACGTGTACCACTATATTTTATATACTATAACAGATGCCACAATATTTATATAGTAAAAAAGATGCCACAATATTTTATATAGTATAACAGACGCCACAATATTTTATATAGTATAACAGGTGTACCACTATATTTTATATAGTATAACAGGTGTACCACTATATTTTATATAGTATAACAGATACCATAATATTTTATATAGTGTAACAGGTGTACCACTATATTTTATATAGTATAACAGGTGAACCACTATATTTTATATAGTATAACAGGTGTACCACTATATTTTATACAGTATAACAGAGGCCACAATATTTTATATAGTATAACAGGTTTACCACTATATTTTATATAGTATAACAGGTGTACCACTATTTATTTTACATAGTATAACACATGTACCACTATATTTTATATAGTATAACAGATGCCACAATATATATATATATAGTAAAAAAGATGCCACAATATTTTACATAGTATAACAGGTGTACCTCTATATTTTATATAGTATAACAGATACCACAATATTTTATATAGTATAACAGACGCCACAATATTTAATATACTTGAAGGTGGTTTTTATAATATGTTTTTTTTTACTAACCAGACTTAAATTATGAATTGAATTTCAAAGGAATTCGTTTGAATTCACACTCAAAATCAAAGAGTGTAATTTTTTAAAGAGTGTATCTCTTTAAGCCACGCTTTAAGGTGGCGAGGATTTTGATTGGTCAGAAATGGAAGGCCCGCGGTGGAGAAACATTTAATTGGTTAAAAATGGACAGAGCATCGGGCAAGCGCTGCGATTTGATTGGCAAGAAATGGAGACACGCCAGGGGTTTTGATTGGTAAGAAATGGACGGGATAACCGAGGAGTAGATTTCATTGGTAAGAAATGGACGCTGTGCCGTGAGCTGATTGGAGAGAAATGGAAGCGGCGTTGGAAGAAGAGTGACACGATTGGCGTGCTGAAAGCCGGCGCTTGTGTTCCAGGTAGCGCCAAAGCTGGGGAACAATAGTCTGCTTTGCCGTGGGAAGAAGAAAAAATGGAGGGAAGAAGGGGGAAGAAGGGAAAAGGAAAGAAAGCGAGAAAAAGAAAAGTTAACCATCGAGCAAAAACTGAAAAATGAAATGGTTCTGCCTCTTTTAAAGAACTGCAGTGTTTATTTCGTTGAATATGTTTCTTTTTATATTATTATTGTCATTTTCTGAGCTAAAGGGAAGATCGGGGCAGATACAAAGGTCGCGAGTTCAAATCCCGGTGTGCTATCAAAGAACAGCAGCTTAGATTTTAAATGTACCTAAAATCTACTGAAATTTAGAGGCATTTAAACACGTTTTTCTATACACTAATCTTAATTTACTGTTAATCTCTAAATTATGTGAAAAAAAATACATTTTATGTACTATAAAAGGCTTATCACAAATTGTTACATAGTATAATATGTATACCACAGTGTTCTATATATTATAACAGGTATACCAAAATATTTTACATAGTATAAAATGTATACCACAATATTGTAGATACCAGAATATTTTATATACTATTAAAGGTATACCACAATATTTTATACAGTATTAAAGTTATATCACAATATTTTATATAGGATAACAGGTTTACCACTATATTTTATATAGTATAACAAGTGTACCACTATATTTTATATAGTATAACAGATGCCACAATATTTTATATAGTATTAAAGGTATACCACACAATTTTATATAGTATTAAAGGTATATCTCAATATTTTATATAGTATGACAGGTATACCAGCATTTATTTTACATAGTAAAACAGGTATACCACAATATTTTACAAAGTATAACACGTGTACCACTATATTTTATATACTATAACAGATGCCACAATATTTATATAGTAAAAAAGATGCCACAATATTTTATATAGGATAACAGGTTTACCACTATATTTTATATAGTATAACAAGTGTACCACTATATTTTATATAGTATAACAGATGCCACAATATTTTATATAGTATTAAAGGTATACCACACAATTTTATATAGTATTAAAGGTATATCTCAATATTTTATATAGTATGACAGGTATACCAGCATTTATTTTACATAGTAAAACAGGTATACCACAATATTTTACAAAGTATAACACGTGTACCACTATATTTTATATACTATAACAGATGCCACAATATTTATATAGTAAAAAAGATGCCACAATATTTTATATAGTATAACAGACGCCACAATATTTTATATAGTATAACAGGTGTACCACTATATTTTATATAGTATAACAGGTGTACCACTATATTTTATATAGTATAACAGATACCATAATATTTTATATAGTGTAACAGGTGTACCACTATATTTTATATAGTATAACAGGTGAACCACTATATTTTATATAGTATAACAGGTGTACCACTATATTTTATACAGTATAACAGAGGCCACAATATTTTATATAGTATAACAGGTTTACCACTATATTTTATATAGTATAACAGGTGTACCACTATTTATTTTACATAGTATAACACATGTACCACTATATTTTATATAGTATAACAGATGCCACAATATATATATATATAGTAAAAAAGATGCCACAATATTTTACATAGTATAACAGGTGTACCTCTATATTTTATATAGTATAACAGATACCACAATATTTTATATAGTATAACAGACGCCACAATATTTAATATACTTGAAGGTGGTTTTTATAATATGTTTTTTTTTACTAACCAGACTTAAATTATGAATTGAATTTCAAAGGAATTCGTTTGAATTCACACTCAAAATCAAAGAGTGTAATTTTTTAAAGAGTGTATCTCTTTAAGCCACGCTTTAAGGTGGCGAGGATTTTGATTGGTCAGAAATGGAAGGCCCGCGGTGGAGAAACATTTAATTGGTTAAAAATGGACAGAGCATCGGGCAAGCGCTGCGATTTGATTGGCAAGAAATGGAGACACGCCAGGGGTTTTGATTGGTAAGAAATGGACGGGATAACCGAGGAGTAGATTTCATTGGTAAGAAATGGACGCTGTGCCGTGAGCTGATTGGAGAGAAATGGAAGCGGCGTTGGAAGAAGAGTGACACGATTGGCGTGCTGAAAGCCGGCGCTTGTGTTCCAGGTAGCGCCACAGAGACTGAACGGGGCATATATGACTCGGAAGCCCCCATAACTTGATGTGCACACACGACCAGGTTTTCTCTACAGATAAAAGAAATTAATATAACTACAGTCGGAAAAAGCTGACAAAGAAAAAAAAGGTTGGTTCAGGTTCCACCGTCTTTTAAACCATGACTCGTCAAGCAGTGAAGCATTAAAACCATCTGTTTAATTTGAGCAATACAGTTATAGTCAACATTAAATTGTGAGCGTTTAAAATATTAGTGAGTTAAATTTTAATCAGTTACTTTCTCAAACCTCCAATCAGATTTGCCTTAAACAGTCCGGAATCAGAGACACGCACAAGTCGGGGGTTCGAGGCAGGACTGCTAGGTTAATCAAATGAAACTGATTAATTAAATTAACCTACAATTTTAATGCAATTTTGAAAATGGGATAATGAAAAATGTACATCTTTACATATAGATGCTGTCATGTGGGATATCAACATTTAAATCCTGTAAAAAACTGATATATGGCAGTGATTTACATATTTCACACTATTTCTTAACAGAAATACAAGGATATGTTTGCACCGTGTTAACCTATGTGAGCTGCATGTAAGGCTGAATGGGTTCTGGTTACTATTAATTATATTAATACATTTAACAAAATGTAAACGAAACAATAGCTTGTGCATCAATTTAAATTGTGCTGTCTATTTACAAATAAATAAATAAAGACCCTTAAGTCTAAGTGTGAGGAGATCTCACGAGGGGCACTGATACCGACTTTATGGAGTTGGTAACAAATGAAACACATATACACTATATCAATAAATCACACATTACAACAAATGCAAGGGCAAACTATAACATCAGACACACCAGTGCAAACAACACCATTCAAGTGTATTCTACAGCATTCACAATATAATGCATTCCCCAAACCAAACAACATGCTATTAACGCCACCATATGGACATAGAGGGAAAGACAATGGCCTTAAACTGTAATTAAACTGATTCTCGATAAAACTCGATTCATATAGCAGTTATTAAGCACTTAATACCATAAGAACTCAATAAAACAACTTAGTAACACTAACATAAAGAAGTAATTCAAAATACGGACACATATACAGGTGTAAAATAATTAAACTATTAAGGCTAAGCAGTAGTAACTATACAAACAAACCTAGTATCAGGTAAAAGAAAAAAAAATCATTTACTTTGTTGTCACACACTCGAACTTGAACCACCAAAGTCCACACTTGAACAAAAGAAAAGGGCAAAGCTGAACTGAGAAAAATGGAGGCGCATCTTTTCAGTCTCCCTCCATCTCTCACTGCACACAGCTGCACTGAGCGCCTAATTACAGCCAAGGCCCCTGATTGGCTGATGGGCTTAACATGTGGCCCAATGAGGTATCTTGTTACATGCTGAAAGAATCAAAGGCCTTTTTACACTAAGAACTAAAAATGTAATCAAGAATCGTGCATATATTTGAAGAATATGAAGATTTTTTTTTTTAAATCACACAAGGGGGCAGAGATTGCCACAAAGGTCATACACTACACAGGTCCACAGAGCCTTTGCTGCATTATATGGCAGTTTCCTGACAGCACTTACAACTCATTCACAGGAAAATAAAAAAAGTTAGTTAGAGTCCAACCTTTGGTCCAAGAAATACAACCACTATTTACCATCTGAGTTGGCTGTGTCCCAAAGCTTTGTTTACTACATCACAGAAAGTTTCAAACCGAAGGACTCTTCGTGTACAGCCAAAAAGAAATGCTGCCCACTGCTCGTGGCATGTGTACTATGCATATCCGTTATATCAGAAAATGACTGCTCACCTCTAGAGGAAGGCCGTGAGTGAGTCCTCAACAAATGGGGAAGATTAAAGCTAATCGGCTAATAACTCAACAAAAATAAAACAATAAACTATAGTAATAAAATATGTGTCCAGGTTATTTCTTTACTTTTGGGGAAATTAAGATGAAATATTTCCCTAAAATGCGAAGATATTCTACCTGTATAATTCCATTTTCTACAGGAAACCGGTTTTAGGCAGTAAAGACACTAGCATTACTGCTACTGTGAGCTGACTGGTTGGTTGGTGGGCAGATGCTGGAGATTCAGCCAGCACGTATAAATTACAACTGGAGTTTAATTGTTTTAAACGTTAAGCCTTTGGTACTAAAACATTTGATGTTGTTCCAGAAAAGTGCCACCTCTTTCAATTGGTTGTGAATGAAATGAAAGAGAAGTATTATACTAACAGTTTAGAAAACTTAGCTTTTATTTTCTGCCATTTTCACCCCATTTTTGTAATGATGTATTTCCTCATAAATGTCATCATAATTCCCAAATGTAATGCTGACTGAAATTGTATGTAAGTATAATGTTAAAACATGCTTTACTGTGAATGTTTGTTAGCAACATGTAATGCTAATGTAGTGCTACCTACTGTAGATACTAATGCAGCTAAATCAATAAGAATGCTTTATAGAATGTGGATAATACTTTTGACACTGTTTCTTCAGTGAAAGAATGATTTTTAATTTTAATTTCTTAAACTATTTTTAAGTATTTTTAAACCCCTCCCCACCACAAGGTCCCTGTAGAAACACATTAACCCTGCACACTAAGAAATGTTCTCCATGTTCAAGATCTCCACTTTCAAAAGTAGATTAGTGATTTGCTAATTTATGCAGCATAAGCAGCTAACTAACAAGTTTAATTGGAAACACTGCTGTTTTGAGTTCAATAAAAAAAAATACTGTATTAGAACTGCAGAGACTATTCAAAAATGTATGCATGTAACTTCTATGTCTTATATTTTCAGAACTCTAACCCAACATTTCCTTATCAGGCCCTGATCACACAGTGTATTTTACAAACGTAGCGAACTAACACCTACACATTTTCCTTTCACACTAAAGGACAATGCTGGGAGTGTCACAGATAGAATGAAAATGAAACCAAACATTTATAAAGTGCTGCGAGCAAGGGGTCAAAGTTTTGTAAAGCTACTGAGTTGCTGTCCAAGTGCAAAAACAAGACAGTTAGCAAACATGGGAATTCTATACAGCTACATCTTTGGTGAGGTAAGTTATATCTGTTCTTTCATTACACTCAGCTATGAAGCTAGCAGTGTCACTGGGTTTAAAATATTACTAGTAGTGTCATTCCTACCTGACGTATAATATTTTAACATGTAGGAAGAGTCAAACAGTTGAAGTTGTTGCTGGGACAATTTTTTTTAACTGCTTAGTGGTTATGGGTTCTCATAAGTGGCTTAGTTTAGAGGTCTCTGGATAAGTCACAATTTAACAGATACATTGTAAAATATATTTACAAAAAAGGAATTTTCTTCCGGGATGTTTTTTTTTTTGTTCAGATATGCAAGTCATTCAACCATTCAGGTCAGTCATGATAGTTTTAGGCGAGAACTGTGTATACAATAATGCTAAAAAAACATTGTAATATGCCCATCCCTTGATATTCATGATTCCTGACATACTTGTTGTATTTGTCAGAGTAAAATGTAGTGTTTATAGCTTCTGTAAAAACACAGTTTCTTGATTATTCTGTGTTGAATTATTGGTCTGGGGTAAAAGAGGTGTATACTATAAAAATAAAGTAATGTGCCAATTTCTGCAATAACAGTTTTAAAATGACATTGGAATTTTAGCAAATAATTACAGGTGCACAAAAAAACATTTAAAACAGGGAGAGAGAGAAAGAGAGAGAGAGAGAAAGGGAGATAGACAAAGTTGTTTGTGTTCTTAACATAACAGTCTGCAATGAGACACTAGTAAAAAAGCAACCTATACCTGGAAACTTTCATTTACGGTTCCTTTTCTTATTGTACACCACAAAAACTCTGGTTAAAGCTATAATGCTACTAAAATGTTGGAGGCATGTACATTGGATTACAATTATTACAGTTTCAAACAGCAGAGCTGATTTTATATTTATTATATTTTATATTTATTTATATTTAAGCATCAGGCTTTCACATGCAGTAAAGTAACATTAAATTTGTTAATAATAATAAAAAAAAAATCCATTATACAAAGCTTTGGTATGTGGCACATGTTTTAGATCTGACATTAGTCGAAACTTAAAAAATAATTGTCGAAATGAAATTCACATGGGCCGAATTACATCTTAAGCATTATGACAAAATCATAAGTTCATTTTATAGTTTTTTGTGTGTGAATGCTCTGCAGGAAAGTCCCACAGCAGATGCAACAGATGTGGAGCAGGCTGAAGATCCACGATCAACTGACAGCTCATATACAAGTTATTCAAATGAGAAACAAAACCTTCCATGCAGTCAAAGTGAAAATGACTTACTTTGAATTAATGCTTACATCACATTTTCCACTTCCATTTCTCCATGTCAGATTGTCTCAGGGAATAATCCTATTTCTTTCTCATTTTAGACATCACAACAGAAACAAAAAGAGCTGAAATTATATTCCCTCCATCCAACACACCTGGTTACATTCATGAAGTGGACAAAAAGAATGTTCACGTACATTGTGCTGGAAAATCCAAAGAATTTTTTATATTCCCTGAAGAAAAGATCTCAGTCTTGATTCAGAGCGCATGCGACTGGGCCAGAAAGAAGCCGGAGAAAATGCATCTTGTATTTGAAGGTAAATACTAAAATACTAAGCCCAATGTAGTCTATATACACTAATGAATTCAACAGTTAATTAGTGGATGTATGTAAATATACATTTGTGTGAGTTATTAATAAGCCCAGTATATTCTATTAGGCCCATCATATTTGTAATAAGGACAATTTACTACAATATAGCAATTGATTACTGAAGTAAGTACTCATGCAATGCCATCATAATTGTATACACCATTTTCAAGCTTAAAATAACACCCATATTTGTTGCTGTTTGTTTTTGCATACAGGTGAACATCTAGATGGGATGAAAACTGTAAGATCTTACCCCAGACTACGAGGTGGAAGCAAAGTGTTCCTCATTTACAAAAACCCACACACAGGATAGGACAGAATAAGGCATCTTTGACTACATTGTGCAAAGCAGTTATTCCTTGGCCTGATGTTAAATGAAAGTTTTTTTTCTCAAGAGGACTTAATCTCAAATGTGTATGTTAGGTTTAAGTTAAATGCTGAGCTCATTCAATCTGCTCAGGTTAATGCCTGTATTAAACACATTTGATTAGTGGCAGAGTTTTGATTTAGCGGATTAACTGAAATGTTTGCATGCCAGGAGGCTGCTACACACTTTTGTTTTCATAGTTTGTTTGGTAAAAACACATTGTATGTTTTTTTAATTTAGCTATTGCCTTATATTTGTTATCATTCTTTATTATGTTACCACTACCACAGTCAAGTCTTATTAAGTAATTCTGATTATTATCTTGAAAGTTTACAATCATGAATATAATTCAGAATATAAGTTGCAAAACATCAATTTTATTTTAGAAACAAAAGGGAAACTAAATAAAAAGGAAAATGGCATATCTGTATGAAGTGTTCTTTAAGCACCACACTTATGTGGGAGTACTAAAGCATTCATTATGATTTGTTCTTAAGTACTGCATGTAGTTTATTCTGAAATGTACTACTCAAGTACTGAAAGTAAAAGTACAGTACTGTGTTCTCTAGTTATTACAGAAAGCAGTGGAAAGTTCTCAGAGTGAAAGGCAGAACCGGAGCAGTGTGCCTATCTTATAATGATTTGCACAATGATGAGGCAGCTTTATCAAACCTGATGATAGGTCAGAGCATCTACCGCTCTAGTGATAATGTAGGTTTGGAATAATTCCTAACATTTTTATAATTGAAATAAGTAATGATGCAGCACATAAAAACATATTGGACTGTAAATATTAAAAATAACTCATGGAAAATATGTAGTGAAGTAAAGGTAAAAGAAGAAGAAACAAATAGTAATGAAAAAGTAAAGAAGTTCAAATACAAATTACAATAATTTTTCAGATATTTTTTTACTTCTTCTCCTTATATTAAAAAAAAACAGTCTGAAAACACTGAGGAGGCATAGACCTTTTATTTATGAAAAATATTTATTAAGAACAGCTACACACAGCGCTGCAAGTCAAGTGCATAATGCGGACAAGTAGAGGAGCTCACGCGGTTCCAGAGCTGCATGATCATAACTTGTGAAAAACACTACTTGATTCGTTACTTTGCTAAACTGTAATTATCACGCCATAGCTTTATATAAAACAAAAATAGCATAAACAAAACAGACGCCTACGTCAGAGCACGTCGGGTCGGGCCTCGGGTCGGGTCGAGCCTCGGGTCGGGTCGGGCAGAGAATCTAAGATCCAACCTGTAAGGATTCTCCTCCTACTGCTCCTCTCCTCTCACGCCTTTTTCCAAATTCTTTTAAATCATTGGCTGATGCACAAAATGTCAGGCAGGTATTTCACACGTTTGATTGGCCAATACAAGAAATGATTGACAGTTGGTCTATGTTGTACAAAATTATTGAAAGTATCCCCGCCCATTCGCCACGCCCATTGGTTCTCCGGGCTGCAGTTACAGCGGCGCAGGGAGTTCAGTCGGACGCTCGGGGATCAGCGGTGTGTAAACTGAGCGCTAAAGGCCTCGAGACGAAAGAATAAAACACCACAAACTTAATAACTAACATCTCAGATGCATATAGAACATCTAGATCTGTACACACAACTCAAGGTAAGCGAATTTAGCCAACGCATTCAGAACCTGCAAAGTTCCCCTTCGTTACTTTTGTTCGTTGGTCAGCTAGAGCTAAAGCTAACGCTAGCTAACCGATCTCAGCTTGTTGAGTCTAACGATGCAATTATTCATAACCAATTATCTCAGATATTATTTGCTGTGTGTGCAGCAATTTCTGTGTTTTTCTGAACTTTACATATGCTCCGCGCTGATCTGCCCTAACGCTACACTTATAGAAGCGCTGAGCTCCGGTTATCTGATCGCTCCGAACATCTAACCTAACCTCTAGCTACCAGCGCCATGTTGGATCCACTGACTTCGGTTGAACGATGAAAACGCCGCTGAGTCTGTGTACAAGAACCCAGTTACTGATATAAATGCGCTCTATGGTTAGCCGTTTAACCAGTGCTGGATTTAATATGGGAACCAGGTCCGTGCCTTTCTAGTTGTAATCAACAGGTTTAGGGTCTCGTTTGAACCCATATAAATGAACACCGTTGTTTTGATTTGTTAATGCCTGTCGTGATGGATGGATGGATGGATGGATGGATGGATAGATGGATAGATAGATAGATAGATAGATAGAAAATCCAACTCAGTAGTGTCACTAAATCATTTTAAACTTTTAATTTCTAACCACCTCCAGACAGCCTGTAACTGTTTTAGTTGTTTTTCTTTTACCTTTTATTTTTTTTATTTTGTCCTTTTATTCATCCAATTGTCTGCTTAACATTTTAGACTGTATCCTTATATTCGGAATTATTTTATTTATTCTTAACTGATTCTTGTTATTTTTGCTCATCTGGCTAAATATTTTATTTATGAAAATTTTCAATAATGAAAACAATACAAAAGGCTCTAGTACACACAAAAATAAATGGGAAAAGTAAAAAGGGACAATATAAAAAGTAAAACAAAAATTAACTGTAATAGTGCCTTGATCAGTTAAATAAAAGTTTACTAGGATTAATGTGTAATTAAGATAACTAAATGTGGAGATAGTTTTCTTCTAGCTCTTGTTTAGTGAAAATGTTTGAAAGCCTAGTTTAATTCAGGTTTTCCTCTTTTCTGCTCTCCACTGAATGGATTTTACTGAATAATGGAAAATTATAATTATTAAAGACTATGCTACAATTTTGTATAAGTAAGATCTTGGATTAGATTAGATTAGCATTCTTACTCTGAGAAGTTTGATAAATATGGGCCAATGTTTTAATTTAAATTATAGTATTATGTGGTCAAACAATGTGTCTCTTAACTCAAAATAGCTTACCCAAAGCCTGAAATTGTTGTGGGGAGAGTAACATTATGTGTAAGGTGTTTTTTTTACTGTTAGCTACTTATTTTATGTTAACAGTTATTTAACATAAAATAAGTTATTTTTAACGGGTCTTATACTGTTTGCAACCAGCTAGCTTGGTCCAGCAGTAAACAGCATGTTTGTCAGCTCCTGCTGTTTTAAAAAATGTGGTTTTATTCAGTTGCAAACATTTGATGCCTGCAAATCCCTTTTAAATCACGTTTCTCCTGTGAGAAAATCAAAGACTGTATTTTTCCGTGCAGTGCCACATATGTCCACTGAGAGGAGCTACTCGATTATTTTTTTAAATCCTTTTTTAAAAGCAGTTCTTCTCCAGTTTAGCATGGTTGATGGCGGCTGAGTGAATTAAAGGGTCTCTTAGTAATTATCTTTAAATGTACGTTAGAAATAAAAGCAGTTTTAAATGTGTGTACTAAAAAATGTGAGTCCTTGATTCTGATTGGACATTCGGTGAGCTCATTTACATTTTCTCAGTCTTGTCGGTGGGACGTCTTGAAGGGTTACCGTGAGGTATTTTATAGGTCTTAACGGCCCATCAGCGTTTCACTTGTACTTCGAGAAGCTGGCGGAGAACTACAGCGAATTTTTCATAATTCCTTCTGTTTTGTAACGTGGGGAATGACTCCCCTGGTTGTGAACCTTTGTGGGTATCGCTTCTCGGCCTTTTGGCTAAGATCAAGTGTAGTATCTGTTCTTATCAGTTTAATATCTGATACGTCCCCTACCCGGGGACCATATATTAAATTGATTTTTGGAACAGGGAGATGGAATAGGGGCTTGCTCCGTCCACTCCACGCATCGACCCGGTATTGCAGTACCTCCGGGAACGGTGCACCCCCCCTCTATCGGTTAAAGACAGACTGGAAAGGATCTCTCAGAGTTGAGCAGTTTAAATAGTTTGTGATGTGCTGAACATGCAGTGTGATTTAACTCTTGGTTGTTATGCTTCTTTTTTTTTCGCTTTTTATGTTAATAATATTACTATCATTGTGCAGCTGTACATCAAAAAGTGTATTAAGTGTTTATAGTTGCGTTCGATTTGTTACTCATTTTACTAAAGAAGCTAAAGCTGACTTCATTCACACGAATTCCCAGTTCCACCTTAAATGCAGCATTAGTTACCTCAGTGTTGACATTACTTTGAATGAAACCCATGTCTCAGTTAAGGTGGAACGGGAATTAGCTGTAGCTTTAGCCTCGTGTTTACACTGCGTCCTGAATTTGATACTAATTTCTGTGGTGATTTGTTTATGTTTTGCTGCGTATAATAAACATAATCAGCACAAAGAAGCGATATTAAGAAGTAAACTCTTCAGCAGAGCTTTTGGTGTGTTTCTGATACCGTGATGAATCTGCTGACGGGGGAAAAACTGAGTGAGCGGTGCAGTTCTCACACAGCTCCTGTTTTGGGTCCAACACTGTATACCCAAACCGTTTTCTTTCTCCACTGATTAAAAAAAATGCTGGAGAATAATTTTTTGTTTTGTAATTAATTTGCTAGCTGGCTAACTGTAGCTGCTATTTTACTTAGTGTTGTGGAAATGCGAGCAGTTTCGCCAGTACGGGGCTTCTGCTAAACTCTAGCTGAGTGTAACGTGTTGAATCTGCTGATGGTGAAAAAAGCGAGTGAGGTTTTCTGCGGTTTTCTCAAATCTTCTGTTTTTAGTTTACACGTATAAAAGTAGTGTTTATAATGGAGTTATAGGTTAGAATAAATATAAAACACTGTTCTGTGAGATCTGCTGAGGAAGAATTTGGGAATCAGGGTTTTTCTCCTGTGTTTTGTGATTGGGAATTCGTGACTGATCTGAACACTTCTTATATATTTATATGAATACATTATATTTTTGCATGTAAAGAAAAGTGGTGGAGGTCTGTTGGTGTGTCTTTAATTTAGCATGTTTATTGTTTCTTTTTCAGCCTGTGTGTGTGATTTAGGTTTAGAGCTTGTTTTATCTCTACATAAGGAAGTGTTTGAATGCTCATGTTCACTCGCAGTGCATCATGGGAAATGCAGAGCAGTGTTTATTTGTAGTTAATAGAAAGGAAACCTTCGTTTAGCCTCATCTAGTGTATAGTGGATGAGCTGAGTGTGTGTGTTACTGTAGATTTTAGTGTTTGTGTGTGTAATGATTATGGTGTTTACCGTCTCAGTGAAGAGGAGAGCTGGAGGTGGCACCCCTCCTCGGTCTGCGTAGAACTCATACTTACCTGGCAGGGGAGATACCATGATCAAGAAGGTGGTTCACCCAGGGTGAGGCTCGGCCATTGCACTCCGGTTGTGCTGACCCCTGCGAATTCCCCAAATGTGGGAATCTCGACTGCATAATTTCTGGTAGTGGGGGACTGCGTTCGCGCTCTCCCCTGATTTCACTGGTCAATAATAGAAGTATTTTCTTTAAAAAACATTGGGGCATTAAGATGTTTTTGTACTAGTTCATGGGAGATGTAGTGGCATGTTATTATAGAGCATGAAACTGTACATACACAATATTAAATAATATATGATGTGCTAAGCAGAAGAGCAGGACAGATAATAATTAAATATAAACTGTAGTGCTGAGAATGGCCCACCACCCAAATAATACCTGCTCTGTGGTGGTCCTATAGGGTCCTAACCATTTGAAGATCAGGGTAAGAGGAGAATAATAAGCTATGCAGAAACAAATAGAAGGAGAACAGTTTGTAATTGTTGTAACTGGATCCTAAATGATCGGTGAAACTGAAAAAATAAATAAGAAGTGTAGAAAAAAGGAGGCGGTCAAAATATTCTGAATGGACTGTGTAGTTTTTATCTATACTTCAAGAAAACAAACATGCAAAATGTTATTGCCAATAACTGCCAGTGAGTCTTTTACATCTCTGTGGAGAAATTTTGGCCCACTCTTTTTTGAAGGGGCTTTCGGGATGAAGCAAGTGTGGTAAAACGTGTGAGGAAGGAGCACAATTTTTTTGTAATTTCTAAATAACTATTTTGAAGCGATAAATTGTCATTTCCAGTCCTTCAGCTTGTTTTTTATTAAGCAATTCAGAGGTGGACTTGTTTGTGTGATTTGAATCATTGTTCTGCTGCTAAACCCAAGTAAGCCTGAGCTTGAAGTCACAAACAGGTGGCCGGACGTTCTTTTAGAATTGTTTGGCAAACACTAGATTTCCTGGTTCCATCTATTACAGCGAATTGTCCAGGCCCTGAAGCAGCAAAGTAGCCCAAGACCATTACACCTCCACTGCCATGTTATTTTTTGAAAATGATGTTAGTTTTATGCCAGATGACTCAGGACACACACCTTCCTAAAAATTCCACTTTTGTCATTTCAGTCCAAAGAATATTTTCCTGTGGATCATCAACATGTTTTTTTGGCAAAGGTGAGATGGGCCATTGTGTTGTTTTTAGTCAGCAGGGTTTTTGTCTTGGAACTTTCTCATGGGTGCCATTTTTGACCAGTCTCTTTCTTGTTATTGAATTATTAACAATGAGCTTAACAATGAGGCAAGTGAGACCTGCAGTTCTGTAAATACTGTTCTGGGTAATTTTGTGACTTTTTGCATGAATTGTCCATGCCCTTTTGGAATAATTTTTTTCTGCTGGCCACTCCAACACCAAACACGTCAGCAAACACTTTTTCACACAGGGTTGGAATAGTTTGGATAGTTTTCCTTTGAAATCATCGTTTAAAACTTTTTTTTTTTTTTTACTATTTAATTTGTCTGATATTAAAGTTTATTTGATAATCTGAATGTTTAAATGTAAGTATGACTCTGAATGTTTAAATGTAAGTATGACTTATGCAAGAAAAACACAAAATATAACACTAATCATTTAAATTAAGGCTTTGATTACTATTGGACTTAGGTTGTCTCACAAAACTACACGATATATGAAGGAGTCAGACATTAAAAAATATAGCTGAAAAATGCAACCAATATGACTTACAAACAGATACGCCAAGAACTTTAACACAGCTTCCTTTTCAAAATGAAGTACTTTAAATAGTTCCATAAACACTATAAACAGATCTAAATTATTCAGTGTTTAAGAATTCAAAAGAGAGATTTCTTTTTTATCATTTGTTGGGAATAATATGCATGCTAAAAATACAATATTTACATGCAATTTTATATTCAGGAAGAAACATTTTTACTAAGATATTTATAATAAATTAATTAGAATTACATTTAAAATTAGAATTTTAAAATGCAAAGATTTTGAAATTTGCCACCAAAAAAAAGGGGAAAGTAGTTCTAGACTTTTGTAATTAGTATGTGTGTTAATATATTTTAAATCTACAAGTTTTTATTAGTGGATTTTAAAGTGGTATTTTACATAAAATGATTGTGTAGTGTTTATGCAGTTTGCGAAGAGAAGTGTTCCTGTTGACTGCAGCTGTTTAGTAGGGGTGGGTTTAATGGCTTAAAAAGAATATTATATTTCAGGATGTTTTTGTGATTACATTTTTTTTGGAGATGTAAGAGTAAAAATTAAATGGAATTATTGCTGCACAAATGTGTAATATATATTTTGGATTGTTCTACCAGATTATTTTTTCAATTGACAACTTTTAAACAAATTAGCAATAAATGTATTACAAATGTATCTCTTTATACTACTCTCCCATTCAAGATCCAATCTCAGTCTTTTATTCAGATGTTTATAGTATCACATGCATTTCTAGCCTTTTAATCTAACCCAGGGATTTTAAAGATCAGTGTATGTATACTGTTAACTTGGGTATTCTCCGTATAGCTTTCCCAGTCTGCACATACAAAAACGGACTATAGTACTGGAAATAAGTGAGCAGATATGTAACACATGATATGGAAGAGGGCAACAAAACATTTTGGAGCGATGCTGAAATGAAGGATTTGTTTGTGTATGTTTATATTGTGGCTGAATGTGTTAAAGAGCACAGCTTGAAGTGTCATACTTACTGACATACTTAGTTTCCCCATTATTATTATTCCCCAATATTACCATGTAAACATGTTGATCAGTGATTATGCATGCTTTGATTTAGTATATTGAGGATTTGTGGACTAAGCAAGCATATACAGGTGCTGGTCAACGAATTAGAATAATTTGAAATAGTGCAATCGTGAAATTCTTTGAATGCATTTTTTGTGCAGAAAGCAAATCAGGTGTTCACCGCACCTGTCCTACTCGTTAGACTAATCACAGAACTCGTTACCTGGAAAAAAATTTGCTCAGCTGAGCTTTCCAAAAGGCCCATTTAGGCCATTTAACTGTGACACTGTTGTTTTATTGAATTAGAATAATGGAGAAACCGTTTCATTGAATTAGAATAATTTTTATTATAATTACAATCATCACTTTCTCAGTATTTTGTGGCTGCGCCCTTGGCTTGTATGACTGCCTGAAGTCTCCACGGCAACGATTTGACCAGCTTGTCGCAAGTTTCCACACTCACAGCTTCCCAGGCAGTGGCGATGTTCTGCTTCAGTTGGTCCAGCGTAGTAGGCTTTCTGTCGCGAATTTTCCGCTTGACGATGGCCCAAAGGTTTTCAATGACATTGAGGTCAGGCGAGTTGGCCGGCCATGCCAAAACTTCAAGCTGTTTTTTAGTGAACCAATCTTTGGTCGACTTTGCCGCATAAGCCGGTGCAAGATCGTGTTGAAATATGAAGTCTTCTTCGCCGAACTGTTCCTCAACAGTCGGAATCAGGAACGTTTCCAGAACATCTTGATATACGGCAGCATTGACAGTCTTCTTGAGGAAGCAGAGTTTCCCTACACCTCGAGCGGACATGCATCCCCAGACCATAACGCTCTGGGGAAACTTGACGGATCTTTTCACGCACTCGTGGTTGTAGGTTTCGCCACCACGACGCCAGACACGAGGACCTTGGTCACCGAAGGAGATGCAGAAGCGTGATTCGTCACTGAAGACCACTTTCTGCCAGTCTTCAGCAGTCCACTCGCCGTGTTCTTTGGCCCACTTCAGCCGTTTCTCCATTTGTTTCTTGTTCAGCATCGGTTTTACTGCTGGAACGCGAGATTTGAAGCCGAGTTCGCGCAGACGACGGTAAGTGGTTGATCTGGAGACGTCAGCGCCGGTCTGCTTGTTCCACAAGTCGGTGAGCTCGGAAGTGGACTTGAACCGGTTGCTGACTGCGATCTTTCTCAGCTGCTTGTTGTCGCGAGCAGAAGTTTTTCGGACGCCGGAACAGTTGGTGCGCTTGCTGCAGTTTTTCTTGAGAGCTTTGCAGACGGAAGACTGGCTGATGCTGAGCTGCTCAGCAATTTTAGTTTGGGTCAAGCCTTGTTGGCGAAGGGCTTGAATTTGAGCCACTATTCCGATTGAGAGGTCGCGCTACTTACCCATGATTGATTTTACAACTTAGAAATTCTACTCAACCCTGACTTTATACTGCACAGTGAACACTTTTCACAGAAAACAAAAATTCGAGCATTTATTCTAATTCAATGAAACGGTTTCTCCATTATTCTAATTCAATAAAACAACAGTGTCACAGTTAAATGGCCTAAATGGGCCTTTTGGAAAGCTCAGCTGAGCAATTTTTTTCCAGGTAACGAGTTCTGTGATTAGTCTAACGAGTAGGACAGGTGAGGTGAACACCTGATTTGCTTTCTGCACAAAAAATGCATTCAAAGAATTTCATATATATATATATATATATATATATATATAGAGAGAGAGAGAGAGAGAGAGAGAGAGAGAGAGATTTATGATGTCTGTGTTCTATATGTAGGCTACTACTGGTTTATCTTAAGTTTAAAATTTGTTTAACTACTGGAACTCAACTGTGGGTTCATTTCATCCCATGTGTTAGCTAGATAAGTGTCTGTCTTTACTTATTCTTATTGTAAGTGAAAGGCCTCCTTCATTGTTTTCACAAGCGTGTTTAATTATTTAACTACTATTTTAAATGTACAAATACAGAACTTGCTTAAAGTCCATAAATAATGGTTTTCTGTTACTTTGAGAACGTAATGGACTATTTTTCATGGCAGCGCCACATTTGACCACGTAGAGGCGATGTTCGATTACAAAACACAATACTTTTAATTCAATTCAATTAATGTTTCATTAGTTTAGGGGTATGTATGATGGTTCTGCAAATTTAAAGTTTTATTTTAACGAACAATCAGACATTAAAACAGTTAAAACTTGTGAACTACAATTGTGATTCCTCGTTTCTTATTGGACAGTCGGTGAGCTCATTACCATTTGCTCTGGTCTGAACTCGTTGAGGTGGATATAAGCGTTTATCGTGCAGTATTTCACAGCTCTTAACGACCTGTCAGCGCTACTCTGTACGTTTAGAAAGTGTTTGTGGATTAAAGCGCTATTAATTGTTCTCCTGTTTAGTAATGTGGAGAATGACTCCCCTGGTTGTGAACCTTTGTGGGTATCGCTTCTCGGCCTTTTGGCTAAGATCAAGTGTAGTATCTGTTCTTATCAGTTTAATATCTGATACGTCCCCTACCCGGGGACCATATATTAAATTGATTTTTGGAACAGGGAGATGGAATAGGGGCTTGCTCCGTCCACTCCACGCATCGACCCGGTATTGCAGTACCTCCGGGAACGGTGCACCCCCCTCTATTGGTTAAAGACAGACTGGAAAGTGGCTCTCAGTGTTGAGCAGTTTAAATAGTTTGTGATGTGCTGAACATGCAGTGTGATTTAACTCTTGGCTGTTATTCTTCTCCTTCTTTTTCGCTTTTTATGTTAATATATTACCGTCATTGTGCAGCTGTACATCAAAAAGTGTATTAAGTGTTTATAGTTGCGTTCGATTTGTTACTCATTTTACTAAAGAAGCTAAAGCTGATTTTAGTCACACGAATTCCCAGTTCCACCTTAAATGCAGCATTAGTTACCTCAGTGTTGACCGAACTTTGAATTAAACCCATGTCTCAATTAAGGTGGAACGGGAACTAGCCGTAGCTTTAGCCTCGTGTTTACACTGCGTCCTGAATTTGATACTAATTTCTGTGGTGATTTATTTATGTTTTGCTGCTTATAATTGACAGAATCAGCAAAAAGAAGCGAGATTAACAAGTAAACTCTTCAGCAGAGCTTTTGGTGTGTTTCTGATACCGTGATGAATCTGCTGACGGTGGAAAAACCGAGTGAGCGGTGCAGTTCTCACACAGCTCCTGTTTTGGGTCCAACACCGTATACCCACTTTCTCCACTGATTAAAGAAAAATGTTTTTTTTGTAGTTAATTGGCTAGCTGGCCAACTGTAGCTGCTATTGTACTTAGTTTTGAGGAAATGCGAGCAGTTTCGCAAGCACGGGGCTTCTGCTAAGCTACAGCTGAGTGTAATGTGTTGAATCTGCTAATGGTGAAAAAAGCGAGTGAGGGGCTGCGTTTTTTTCAAATCTTCTGTTTTTGATCTACACTTATAAAATCAGTGTTTATAAACACGTTGTAGGTTATAATACATAAAAAAACACTGTCCTGTAAGATCTGCTGAGGAAGAATTTGGTAATCAGTGTTTTTCTCCTGTGTTTTGTAAATGGGAATTCGTGACTGAACTGAATATATATATGTTATATTTTTGCATGAAAAGAAAAGTGGTGAAGGTCTGTAGGTGTGTCTTTTATTTTTGCATGCTTATTGTTTCTCCTTCAGTTTGTGTGTGTGATTGAGGTTTAGAGCTTGTTTTATCTGTACATTACAAAGTGTTTGAATACTGGGCTCATGTTCACTCGCAGTGCATCATGGGAAATGCAGCGCAGTGTGTATTTGTAGTTAATAGAAAGAAAACCTTCGTTTAGCCTCATCTAGTGTGTAGTGGATGAGCTGAGTGTGTGTGTATTACTGTAGATTTTAGTGTTTGTGTGTGTGTAATGATTATGGTGTTTACCGTCTCAGTGAAGAGGAGAGCTGGAGGTGTCACCCCTCCTCGGTCTGCGTAGAACTCATACTTACCTGGCAGGGGAGATACCATGATCAAGAAGGTGGTTCACCCAGGGTGAGGCTCGGCCATTGCACTCCGGTTGTGCTGACCCCTGCGAATTCCCCAAATGTGGGAATCTCGACTGCATAATTTCTGGTAGTGGGGGACTGCGTTCGCGCTCTCCCCTGATTTCACTGGTCAATAATAGAAGTGTTTTCTTTTTAAAAAACATTGGGGCATTAAGATGTTTTTGTACTAGTTCATGGGAGATGTAGTGGCATGTTACTATAGAGCATGAAACTGTATATACACAATATTAAATAATATATGATGTGCTAAGCAGCAGAGCAGGACAGATAATGATTAAATATAAACTGTAGTGCTGAGAATGGCCAACCACCCAAATAATACCTGCTCTGTGGTGGTCCTATAGGGTCCTAACCATTTGAAGATTAAGGTAAGAGGAGAATAATAATATTTATTTACTCAGGTTTTATTTGTCTTATATTAAAGTTTGTTTGATAATCTGATGTTAATATGTAAGTATGACTACTACTACAAATATATATATATATTTTATGGGAATGATGAAAGAAGAGTAACCTAGTGTTAAAATCGGTTAAAGGGAGATATGAAACGTTTTTCTGTGTTGATCTGTGAGTGCAGATGGTTTAATAGTCAGTTTAGTGGAAAACTAAAACGTTGTTGTTGTTTTTTAGCTAAAGGGACATCCTCCATTTTCTTTTATGTGTGGATATCATCCTGTGTCTGCTTAGTATTTAGACTAGTTTTGTTATACTGAAGCTGCCCTCTCTTACAAGCTCCTTACGCGAATTCCACTTCCACCTTAAATGGTGCTGTTCTTACCGTTGTCTTTATAGGAGTCAGAATGAATTAATTTCTTACGCTTTTTTTTTTAAATATACTGTTCTTTTTTTAATGCATTAAAATCCTTATTTTGGTTGTATCTTTTGTTCTTTTTTAATCACCTTTTACTACCTTAACTTTTACCTGCTACTTTTATTTAGGTTATCCATATCATACCTACTACGACTATTGCACACAGCATGTTCTTATATGGTGCTTTTTATTTTTACCAATTACATATACATTTAAAATAGACACAAGTGCAGCACAGTTTTATAAGGGGTTTGAACACGTCTGAACACCGGCCTCTGTTAAGGTGGAACGGGAACTAGTCGAAGCTTTACCCACGTGTATTTAAACACTTTAGCAGAGCGTCCGGTGTCTTTTTGCTACACTGTTGAATCTGCTGACGGGGAAAAGAGAGCTAGCGACGAGGGCTGCGGTTCTCTGAAACACTTTCTCAGTTTTGCGTCAACACATATAAAGGCAGTGATTATAAACAAGTTACCAATTCCTAAAATAAATAAAACCGTTCAGTGGGATCTGCCGAAAATTAGCATTAAAGTGGCCCTCCCGGTGTTCTGACGAGTTGTGCTACACTGTCAAACCGCGTTACCCGAGTGTAACACCATATTTGACAATGCTTCCGACAGAAGTCTCTGTAGGAGATCTGGAAAACCCAAAATCAATATATTGGGGGGAGTTAAGGAAATATGTTCGAGTAGAATTTGTTTATTCCTTGTCTTTTTTATTTACTTATTAACACATGAAAACACAAAACAATGTGGATCCGCGCATGCGCGCTGGTGGTAAAAGCACATATTGATGGGTAGCACAACTCGACAGAACACAGGCGTGTTTTATGTTCAGGAAGTCGTGACTGAACACTTTTCTGTTGATGTTACTCCCGTGTAACCGCGAATGAACGAGAGGTTTGTCTTTTATTTTAAACGTTTCACATTTTTTACGTTTCACATAATTTTATAGATCATAAAAAAGAAATGTTTGAATATTGTGTTTTTGTTTTCACCCAATGCATCATGGGAAACGCTGGACTGTATGGTTTTGTAAGAAAACACATATTTTGCCTCATCTAGTGAACAGTGGAGCAGCAATGTTTAAGTCATGTATTTTAGTGGATTTCAGTATTTAGTTGTGTAAATATTGTGTGTTTTACTGTCTCAGTGAAGAGGAGAGCCGGTGGTGGCACCCCTCCTCGGTCTGCGTAGAACTCATACTTACCTGGCAGGGGAGATACCATGATCAAGAAGGTGGTTCACCCAGGGTGAGGCTCAGCCATTGCACTCCGGTTGTGCTGACCCCTGCGAATGGGGGTGCGCCGTACCGTAGTGCAACTTCCTCGCGATGTGATTGGATAATTGTCTACGTTCATGATGCTGTATGTGTCGATTTATACGTCAGTGGGAGGGACAGAGTTTGAGGGCGCTGATTGGTTGTTTGTCTGTCAAACCTCTAATCCACGTGTGTTTTGTGTTTTCCTGACAGCTGCTGTCTGTTGCCGTTTTACCGGGTGAACTATAACCTTTTGAGGGCATGTTTTACAGGGATGCGACGATTCTGAAGCTTTATTCCTCTCATATTTAATAATTTTCGTCCAAGATTATTATGTGAATTGTTCGTTTTGTTCATTCTGTATGTGGTTTCACATGGATTTTTTCCTTATTGTGTTTCTATTGATCTCTGTGAGATAAATCCCTGATAGTAAATATATTTATGATCATTGTTCACTGTATATACCTACTCTTTTCATATTGTTTGACATCTTTCTTTTAGCTTATATTTTTACAGTCTATTCATTTTTTACAATTTTGTCTTGCATACTCTTTTTACTTGTATTGATTTTTTTTTTCATGTATTCAGTCATGAAGCATTTCACTGCAAGTATACTGTATATTACTGTATGACTAATAAACTCTGAACTTTTAGGCTAATAACAGTGTGTGTCTACATAATTATAATATATATTCTTATATTTATTGTACAATACATAGGAAATCAGTTATTCTTTTCAAACCCTTTCTGAATTTTACAAGTTTACTTTTTTTTTTAGCACTTTATAGTTGTTATTGTTATGACTCAGTATAAATCAGCACCAGAAATCTGGCATGTAGGGCCATGCACTGTATAGGCAAATAATGTATGTGTATAAAATATAAATAGATATACATATATATTCATGTTTATTCATGTTTAGTTTTAAATCCACTGAATTCAAATTAATTTAAAAACATATTTTAGGCATTATGTAAAATGATGAAAAATCGTTAATAATTGTTCCAACAAACACATTTTATTAAAAATGTTTTAAAGTGTTAACAAATGTAGCATTATAATTAATCATATAAAGTCATTCAACTAAACACTATCAACAAATTTTACATTAAGATGTACATAGTTACAAAGTCTTTTTTTCTCCACAACATACATATACTGTAAAGTTACATCACGTTATCAATTAAGTGCATGAAACTGGGAACAAAGTACAAAATACAGCAAAAATATAAATAACCATTGGCATTAGAATAATTAAGAATATAAAGTCATTAAACACTTTCAAAAACTTTTACATTAGGATGCACATATTTACAAAAAAAAAAACATTTTTTTTCCAGTAACCAAGAACATAAAGCATACATAGAACAAAAACAGCTAACAACACGCAAAAGTGCCATCATTTTTACGGGGCAGAATATATATCCCTGGGTTGCAGACAGGGAGATTTTTTTTACTTGTGAATGTCTGGCTCTTACTTCTGAAGGCTGTTCATTCAGCTTGTACTGCGAAGCTCTCGCCCATAGCGAAGAGCTGCTTGTACTGTGTGATGCGCTAAGAGTCTGAGTGGAAGGCTTTGAGGGCACAGTCGGAGGGACTGATGTGGGTGGACCAGCAATTCCAGAAGCTGCAGTAGATGCAGGCACTGGTCTGGCGATGGTACAGGTGGCAGGTGCTTTCTTTACCAGCGGTGGCATTGGTACAGCTAATGTGAAAGTGCAGGCATCCCCTCTGCTCAAAGGAGCTTCTCAGCCTGTGGTCCAGTGGTCTTGTGCAGGAGCTCCTGTTGGGGTTTGAGGAAGACCTTCTTCTTGTCCCTGTAGTATCGGGCCTCTTTGGTTGGCACCAGTACGGACTGCCGACGATGAGCAGGGGCATCTGGGTTGATAATGCAGACCGTTGGGATTGCCATCTTCAGTTGTAGCTGAAAATTAAAGTAAAAGTAAAAGTAAAATTATTAGACGTAAAATGTGGCAGTAGTAGTGTAATAGTTAGTATTTAAGTACCAGCTTGTTTCCTGTCACCACTAGATTATTAATACTGGAGTATCTAAGAATAAGCAGCATGTTATTGTTGGGTATGTTGTAAGTAAAGCTAGTACAGTTTTATATACATTTATATATTATATAGACAAAGGTAACTCCAATGGACCAAACTTCTGAAAGCAAGCATATGACTCTGCTTTTGTTAGAGTTAATATTCTAAAGCATATCTGAGGAATGTGAGGCATAGTGATGGGCTTTGGTAAGGTTAGGATGTTGGATGGAGCACCATCATTCCCAAAACACATTTTTACACCTTTCTGCACCTTTATGGCATTCGCTATGGTGTCCGTAGCTTGTAGCTATATAAAAACTAGATGAAATTGTAATTTTAACTATTTTTAAGGCGAAGTGCAGACCCACAGTGAAATACAGAGATTACCCCCAACGTATTTAGTGCTCGCATCATTTAGCCTCGTGTAACTGAACACATTTAACGTGATATTGAACTGAAACGGACATAACTGAAGCCGGGATGGGTAACTATAACTTAAAAACATTCAGATATATAGTTTTTACTTAGTTTGCTAGGTTAGCTAGCTAGCTAGCTAACAGATCTCCGACGTGGAGTAAGCTACGGAGACATAGGAGCTAATTAGAGATAAATCCGCCGTCCAAAAAGCTCTCTAGAAGGCTAGCTAACTAATTAATGGTATTAATCAAACATCGACTTGAAAAAACATGAACTTTACCCACTAAATATGTGTATAAATCTTATTTTTTAACAGAGGGACTCACCGCACACTTGCGTCCGTCAAAGCTAGCGCCAGATTCACAACAGCGCCGACGGTGAGCGAACGGCGGCCCGCGATTGGTCCGGACTCGTCTAGGGCGGTAGTATTCAAATATCGGCAATCGGATTGGTGTAGAGTCTACAGTGACCGTAGACTCGACCGTAGACTCCCAATCAGATCGCGTAATTCGACCGTAGACTACCAATCAGGAGCCGTAACTGTCTACAGTCACCGTAGACTTTGCACTACCGTAGACACAAAGCCTGCGAATTCCCCAAATGTGGGAATCTCGACTGCATAATTTCTGGTAGTGGGGGACTGCGTTCGCGCTCTCCCCTGATTTCACTGGTGAAAAATAGAGGTTGTCATGGACATTTTATGCATGCTTCAACTCATAAGAGTCCATGGTAATGTACAGTGCTGTAAAATTACATCTTATCATTTATCACTTTGTTTTTTAACTAAAATTCTAGAATTTTGTATCAATATTGAGATTTGAGTTTACACAGAATATTGAATGTGCTACACTGCACTGTTTATAAGTATAGAAAATAAATGGGCTGATATCAATGCAGCAAATAAGTGAAGAGAATTTGGTGTTGGTGATCATCAGCAGTTAACTGTATAATGTAAATCTAAGCATGTATATTAGTAATTAAAAGCCCTTCTTTTAGAAATGACCAGTAAAAAAACTAACAGTGAAAGTCTACTACGTCTCAGCTACAAGTTTTTTGTGAATGTGGGTTACCTGAAAGAGTAAGCATATTATTAAAAACTCTTGTAAGCTATGAATTTTTGTATAAAATTTATCATTAAATTACTAGCATACCTGTTTGCAAGTAAACCTGTTTTAAACCTTTGACTTAGTGTTTATGGCTGGTCTTTACAAAGTTTCTTAAGTGATAATCAGTGTAATTATAATGGACAAGCAGAGGTCAAAGGTGGTCTTAACCCATGTAGAAAGTGACCCACATCACAAGTGTGCAGATGAAGAGATTCAGGAATTTTATTACTAATTAGCACCAAACAAGTGTTAAAGGAAACAAACAAGCAGAGTCAACAGTAAATGAAATTCGTTTATGTCAGCTGAATGTACTTGTTTACTTATGCCCATTAATAACTACATACATTTTTTTGTACAGCATTTTCAGGCAGTCACCTTCAAGTGTGACTCATAATCATGGCCAGGTGATGACAAAGTGGCAGTGGCAAGCCAGGGTGTGGAAGGTAAGATACAGACTACATTTACATAGGGCTACATATACTAATTTACTACCTTGTTTAATTATTATACAATACCATCCCAAGTAATGCGTAGAGAATTCTTAAGCCAAAATATGTTTTCCAATCTACCATTAGGTGGTGAAATTATGGGAGAGCATGAACGCAGACCCTCCTACTAGAAATTCCTACATTTCCAAGTCAGGATTCGCACTTGGAATTCGCACACGGGAGGAACGTCATCCTGCGTAAAAACAACCTTCAACCAACCCAACATGCTGAAATTAGCTAGCCAGCCTCTGAACAGTGTTTCGGCTACTGGTGTTGATTTGTACAACACTCATTGAGCTTCACTCAGAATGCCTGGGAAATGTTAGCTTAACCAGCAATGGCTAGAAACCAGATGGAGCAAAAAAGCACATTATAGCATGCTGTTACTGCCTGAAGAAATTTGACAATGGAAATATAGATGAGTTAGCACTGAAAAAAATATGAAAGGAACTCTGAACTGTAAAAAGGATAGAAGCACATTGCAGCTCAAAACCATAGCGGCAAGGGGCAAACCATATCATCGCTTTCTTTCATTCACACATTTTCTATTTTACTAGGGGAATAGTGAGTCCAGTGCCAGTCTGAGTTCACAGTGTTTAAGTAGTGCATCTCTGGTTAGTTAGCATGCCTCAGCTGGGATTGTAGCCTTGTCTCAGCCCTTCCTTCGAGGCACTATTTGTTATTTTAGTTTGTTATTTTGCCTTTCTTATTTTTGGCAGCAATCCTGGGTGGAGATCTAATCTCTGTTGGGGGGTACGCATTCGCACATTGGGGTTCAAGCTCATGGCCCGTATGTAGCGAGTTGTGCGTTTAAAGTCGCCTCGAGCCTGGTAAGCTACTGAAGACTAGATAGGTTTAGTTAGTTTGGTTGGTGATTTTGAAGAGGCTTACTCCACTCTTGTACAATATTTCTGCTCCTCGATGGTTAGATGGATAAGTCGGAATGTTTTCTGAGCCCCAAGATTGATCATCCGCATGTGGTGTTTTAGCTGTTCCCTTGTGTTGTAGTGGCAGACAACAACCTCATTCGAGACTGCAGTTATCGTTGCCGGATCTTTGGCTCTAACAGCTTTGATAGCAGCTTCAAGTCTGTGTGGTTGTAGGCCAGCACTGCCCCAGCTAGTGCACACTTAAAAGCAGCATACTTGGAGTGAGACTCTGTGCAAATGACGGCATTAAATCGGTGGATCCACTGAAAGATGTCCAGACCCACGACTATCCTACCGTCCACCCAAGGCTGGAACAAAACCTCCACTGTGGTTCGGCCCTGTGCACGGCAACACCAGTGATCAACGTACAGGATTTTAGGAAAAGGTTGATTTGGCCATCAGAAACCTGTCCACAACACCTCAGCACATTGGATTCTTTGGAGACTCCTCAAGTCAGAACAAAGGATACTATCTGGGGATGCTAGTTTCCGATGCTGGTGAACCACTCGACAGAGCCTGCACCTTTCCAAGACAGCTTCATTAGCACCTAAAAAATATGTTAATGTCACATAATGCACCTTGCACAGTCAGATTCTATTGTTTTTAAGTAATTTATTAACAATGTTTATAACGGAGCTCTTTAAAAAGAAATGGAAGCTAATCAGTAAAATGTTTTACAATTAGCATTATGTATTGATTTACATATTTTCTATGTGAAATCCCTTTTCAGCCCAGTGGTAATAGTAGAGAAGATCTGGCTCATGTAGTCCTGAACGATACTGGCCTCTGCCAACAAGAAGGTATGTCACAAGAGCTTTTTTTTTCGGTTCTGTCCCTTAAAAGTGCACAATTTTCCTAACCACACAACGCCTGTAAACTAATTTGGCTTTAAATTGTGTAGAACACGCTTCGTGTTCGATGTACTCACTTGCTGGTGAGGACAGCAGGGAGCATGGCCTGATGGCTTTCTAAACAACCAGCAGCACACTTGATTCTACTTGCTTAATCAGCTAGTCTCAGCCTTTAAACAATTGTTTGGTTATAAAGGATATGCCATTGCTTGGCTGAAATGAAAACATAGACCCTCACTGGCCCTTTACGGATCAGAGTATGGTGACCCATGCGCTAAACCATACCCAAGTTGAAGGCCTTCTTGCCAGATTAAGGACCAGTTTTGCTGCAGCAACATGTTTTCCACCAAAACGGGGTGTTGTATACTAAAAAAAGAAAAATAAATTAGTATTAAGTAGTAAAACACTTAGTGCAAGTGGTATCATATATACTTCTTAATAAATTAAAAAAAAAAGCCAAAAACATACTTTTCTTAATCTTACACTGATAGAGATTTGACATTAATTAATGTGTAGAAATCTCACTGATTGGGAACAGAAAAAAAAGAAAATCATATATTTACCACATGCAAATACTTAAAACTGTTTTGAGGAAGAATGCTCTTTAAATAATAATTCTAGCAAAATTTGTGCACCAAAAACTAAAGAAGACCCTTTTGAGGGTAAAAAAAAACCATCAAAAGTAAGAATAGAAAACTTGACTTACTATTACTACGTTTAATGTTTGTCACTATGTTTGGAACTATGGATATGGGTGTAGAGGGGCTGGCACAGTTGTTCACTAGTGGTCTAAAGAAATACATACAAAAGTACAACCATTACAAATCACTTTAATACATAATAGTATATATATATATATATACACACACACACACACCTATTCCACACCTTTACAGAGTGGAATCCGCATACACAGCTCTGACGACCCCCAAAAAGTGATGTCTGTCTTTTGAGCTGAGCTGGACAAGTCTCTATCTGCAAGAAATTCAAATAGGACAATTTACTGTATGCATTGTTAATATGTGATGTAATGTAGCTAGCATTAAAACCAATTGTTAAAGGACAGTACTGTACCAAAACGTGAATGTGCCGTTATTAAATAAGTCATTACAAAATGTAAAATTCTGGCTGCAGAGTCTAACTGGACTGAACTGGTACAAATAAACAAAACTATCCCAAACACATTAAAATCACTACATTGCAGAGCCTTGATTTATAATGTGATTAATGCTTGCCTTTTGATAGAGCTCATGCCACATTCTCTGCCTTGGGGCTGGCCTGTTCCCTGCCTCCAAAGGGCCAAACACCCGGAACAGCAAATGTCTTCAGCCTGGCCACCCACTCCTCATCACCCATCGCACAGTGCTTTTTTTTAGATGTCATCTTAAAGACCACAAGAACAAATAAGTAACGTTACATTACTACAGTTAAATGTTAGCTACAAACATAGCTAGCTAGCTTAATAAACTATTGTTGCTACAGCTAGTTAGCAGACATGTATAAGGTACTAGAGATTGAGACTTGAGTAAATGTACAAGTACTCTAACAGTGTTCTTTAAGCATCTTACTTAAGTAGAAGTACTAAAGTATTCAACATTTTTTCTACTCCAGTATTGCAAGTAGTTTATTTTCTACTCAAGTACTAAAAGTAAAAGTATTGTGTTTAGTAGTTATTACAGAATGTTGTTTGAATATCATATTGTTTA
The DNA here is from genome assembly GCF_023375975.1 of Astyanax mexicanus. Lineage (NCBI taxonomy): Eukaryota > Metazoa > Chordata > Actinopteri > Characiformes > Acestrorhamphidae > Astyanax > Astyanax mexicanus. Next base: position 14,642,952 of record NC_064415.1, on the reverse strand, counting down.
TATTATTTCAGATGTTAAGTCTAAAGGAAACTTAAAACAGCACAGGAACAGGCATGAACAGGGCAGAGTACATTTATATAAAGTCTTCAGTTACCTCTCTAAATAAACTTACCCAGAAGAGAGGCTAAACAGCAAGCCATTAGAATATTTTAACAAATTTTAACAACTGAAGCTGTCAAAGGCCAAGGGATTAGAGCAGCTTCATCAAACCCTGCGAGAGTATAGAGCATCTACCCGCTCTGGCTTTAGTGATAATGTGAGTTTGGAATGATTCCTAACATTTGATGAGCAGGGCGATTCTAGAATCATAGGTTTAGGGGTATTGAGCACATGTCAAATCAAACCAGACACACAAACTATTACAGTACAGGGACAGGTGTGTAACTTCTTAAACATCTTTTCAACAGATAAGGAGATATAACATTTAAAAATATTTCTATTTAAAAAAAAAAATATCCTAAAGCTCCGTTACCTGGTCTAGTTTAAATAGCGAAATGTGGAAAGCTACTCAAAACAGTACTTTATAGGGCATCTGCTCACACTGAACAATGAAATACAGTTCATATATTTATTAGTTTTTTTGTTACTTGAATTTGAATATGGCCCTTAATTATGGAAACCAACCCAATATCCACCACTGACTGAATGACTGGCTACACTCACACAGTATCAGGATTGGGACATCAGGTCAGATAACAGAATAAAGAGCGCTGTTTAATGTTGTGTGCGCACACGTGATCGTGCTCAGAGGAGAGAACGTAGATTATTATTGTTGGCAGTTCTTGAGCCCCTAAAAAGGACTGGTGACGCCCCTGGTAACAAGTAACAAAGCATCACATAAAAAATGTATCGGAGTAAAAGTATTAAACCACAGATGCAGCATTTTACTCCTTATGTACAGTAGTGAAGTAGTTCTACTTTGTTACTATACATATCGGCTAGTTAGATAGGTATATAAATTTGTTAACCTAGAACTCTATATGCGTTGCTGGGAGTTGGAGCAATGTGATTGGTAAGAAATGGAGAGGCGGCATGGATTTTTGCTTGCAACCAAACATTCAGCTTCACCTGCAACACGCAGCTGTTATGATATAAATTACTTTTGCAAGGGGGTACTTTGTCTGCGATTCCAAAGGACAGTCAAGAAGACCCTGGCATGTGGAGGTGGACTGACTGCGGCTCTTTTTTCAGTGGCGCAGGGTTTTTTGGCTGGACTGCTGGCATTGCAGCTGAACAAGAGGCTGAATAGCAGCCTCCAGAGTCTACTTTGTATTGTTCTCGGGCAGAGAACCTCAGGACTGGGTCTTCAGAGACTGGCTGCCAGTGTCTCCTATTAACAGGGACTTTTGAGACTTGAGTGAGTCTAAGAATTCACAAATGACAATTGTCATTTAAATAAAGCGTCAATGTCTATAAAGTTGCTATCGCACCTACTTTCTACGCACTGGCTTGTAGCTATTAGTTCTGTGTCATCACCTGGCCACGATGACAGATCACACTTGGAGGTGCCTGCCTGCAGTTGCTGGACAAAAAAACAACAAAAAAAAAAACGTAGTACACGGTATTAGTGACCAAAATTTACTGGGCAATTCTTCTGTTTACCTATTAACACTTACTTGGTCCTTATCAGTAATAAACTTCCTGAACCTCTTCTTTGCATGCTTGTGATGTGGGTCACTGATGTGTGTAGCCACCTTCTTACAGAACTGTATGCCTTTTTGTGGGCTTCCTCTGTACACCAGTAATCTGTTTTGACCTGTCTTTTTGGCTGGGATATTGCCTGTAGAGTCCCCACATCTCTATAAAGGTGTGATCCTCAACTCCTCTCTGGCCATAGATGCATCTTTTGATGTTGGCCTTGAGTACACTGGAGAGTGATGGGAAGCTCTCTGCATAGTCTGTGAGGAAGTCTTTCACCCACTGGCTCAGTACCTCCCACTTTTTATGCGTGTCTGCCACCTCTGCCCTGTGCTTGTCAATTATACTGGAATTGTAAACATCAACTTAGCAATAATATTGCTTACTACTTCATGTAGCCCACATCATTTGCCCCAAGCCAGTGGAAAGGGCCATTTTCAGCCTTACATCTGACGTGATGGCGCAGGAATCCCCTCTGCTCGAAGAAGCTTCTCAGAATGGGCCAGTGATGTGGCCTTGTGCAGAAGCTTCTGTGGAGGTTTGGGGAAGATCTTTTTCTTGTCCCTGTAGGAGTGGGCCTCTTTAGTTGCCACCAGTACAGCATGCCGACGATGAGCAGGGGCATCTGGGTTGATAATAAAGGCCGTTGAGATCGCCGTCTTCAGTTGTAGCTAAAAACACAGACACGCAAAGTTAAAAGAAGAATTCACATCCTTTGTTTAGTTACAAAGTACACCTCTGACATAAAAGTCCTACATAAGTAAAAAAGTATTAGAAGCGAAATGTGGTAGTAATAGAATAATAATGGCTCTATAATTTTGTCTCTTGCTCATGAATATTTATACATTCAATCATATCACCTCTGGCTAACAACACTGTGAAGGAACAAACAACAACATTTATAGTTAAAGCCTGTCCATTTTATTAATGTTTGTGGTATTTGCCACCCAATACATGCTTTTACCTGGAGAATCCTGGATCCCAGATGTCGCTGCTTGGCAAACCCGCACCTCATCAACAAAGGCCTCTATATGTATATGTACATACATGTTGCACGCACAGTGCACGCAGGGCATGTTTGTGTATGTGTGCGCGTGTTCATATGTACATCCTTGGGATGTGGTCCTGTTGTAGAGCTTAGATTCTTCCCGAATCAGACCCAAAACCTATGGCGTGATTATCACAATATAGCAAAGTAACAAATAAAACTGTTTTAAATCAAATTTTGCACAAGTTAGAATGTTATAAATACTCAGCTTGGAAACTGCAGTAAGAACTGAGCACATGTTGGCTCCTTTGCTAGTCTTCGCATAGCCTGTTAGGCTATATGCTTAAAATAAAAAAAACGTTTGTTCAGAAAGTGTTAATTATATTAGAGTAGACGAAAGCAATTGTAAATTGTTAATATTCTTGGTCTCTTTCAGTTTAGTGAGTGTGCAGTAGCCTCTTGTTGTTTTATATGTTTTGCATAAAGGCTGTATGCCTAAAATAATAATAAAAAAAAGTTTATTCAGAAAGTGTTTTATATTTTTAGACATTAATTATATTAGAGTAAACGGGGGGATCAGTTCTTAATAAACATTGTCCTTAAATAATAGGTCTATGCAGTGTTAACATTATTCTGAACAGATTTCCCTGTTCACTCTTTTAAAAAGCTAAGTTTTAACACCCTACTTACTAAAAAAATATGGCAGGTATAAATCTGGCTCACAAAAGCAGTTTATGGGGCTGGTCAGATCAGGCTCAGGCAGAATGTGCACAGGCTCCGCCCAGGTCGAGCTGGATTTTTTTTGGGCCTGATATAAGCTCCATCCTGTTGCTGCCGGAATTTCTCAGGGGTTTGGTAGGGGAGAAAACCATGTGTCTCACAAACTATAACACTACACAGTTTCTGATAAACAGTTCTACAATGGCTAACAGATGTTATTATTAGTATATATATTTATTTATTTTTAGGAAGGAGTGCGCTCATACATTAGCATAATGAAGGCCTCCAATGTTAAACTCCCTATGTAAGGGGTGGGGACTACCATCTGTATGTTTAATTTATTAGGTTGAGTTTAGTGTAGTTAGTTTTTGTTTACATTGTTTTCTTTATTTGTGTAGTTAGTTTATGAATTATGTTTTTCTGTTGTTATATTCTTTCCCATGGTGCCGTCCCAAATTCAGCCCTTCTTTTGTTTAAGTTTGAAGTGGTTTGATTTACTTTTTTTGTATGTATGAATATTATGCCTGTAATTGGTGAATCCATTGTCTCACAGTTTATACTAAAGTTGTGGTTTCATTAAATTGTTAAAATCGAAAGTTCTCTGTGGTTTTCTCCCTCACAGTTTCACATGCACTAACCTACTTATCCAACCTTCACAGTTATATGCCTCTCGTACCCCTAGACAATTTAAAGGTGCTTTAATACATGCATACCTATACAGTGTTTAAAAAAAAAAAAAAATTGTGTTGTAACATGCATTAACTAGTCTCTCATCATATAACTTTTAGATAAATAATCCATCCTCTGTAATTGTCGGCCAGAACTGCCCCACATAGTGCAGACTTAAAGGCAGTAATCTTGGATTAAGACTCTGTATATATGGCCATCGTGATCTCTTCCAAAGGAGCACCCAACTCTCTAGCTCTACTTAAAACACATATCCTGCAGCTACTGAACAGCAAACATATGTAGTATTAATGCGGTAGAAATGAAGGGTGTGTCATGAAAAAACAGAAATAGAATAGAATATCTAAAAACATCTAGTACATTTTTAAAATGAATTAAATATTACTTAGTGTTTTGTCATGTAACTAAGAAGATGATTGGAGCAAAAATTAAAATGATAGATAAAAAAAATGTAAAAATGAATTAAGTTAAATGTTTAAGTAGGTAAATAGGAGGAGAAAAAATAAACATGCAAAAAATAGTACCTACAGACCTCCACCTCCAAATTCATCCTCAGCAGACCTTACAGAACAGTGTTTAATTTCTTCTAGCCTATAGCTCGTTTATAAAACACTGCTTTTATAAGTTTAGACCTAAAACAGGAGATGTGAGAACTGTAGTCCCTTACTCGCTTTTTTCACCATCAGCAGATTCAACACGTTACACTCAGCTGCAGCTTAGCAGAAACTGCTCGCATTTCCACAACACTAAGTAAAATAGCAGCTACAGTTAGCCAGCTAGCAAATTAACTACAAAAAAAACATGTTCTTTAATCCGTGGAGAAAGAAAACGTTATGGGTATACAGTGTGAGAACGGACCCCTCACTCGGTTTTTCCACTGTCAGCAGATTCATCACGGTATCAAAAACACACCAAAAGTTCTGCTAAAAAGTTTACTGGTTAATATCGCTTCTTTCTGCTGTTTCTGTTAATTATGAGCAGCAACACAAATAAATCACCACAGAAATCAGAACCCCACAAAGGTTCACAACCAGGGGAGTCATTCTCCACATTACAAAACAGGAGAACATTTAATAGCGCTTTAATCCACAGACACTTTCTAAAAGTACAGAGTAGCGCTGACGGGTCGTTAAGAGCTGTGAAAAACTGCACGATAAACGCTTATATTCACCTAAACGAGTTCAGACCAGAGGAAATGGTAATGAGCTCAACGACTCTCCAATCAAAAACGAGGAATCACAATTTTAGTTCACAAGTTTTAAACTGTTTTTTTTTTTATGTCTGATTGTTCGTTTAAATAAAACATTAAATTCGCACAACCATCATACATCCCCCCTAAACTAATGAAACATTAATTGAATTGAATTAAAAGTGCTTTTGTAAAAGGACCTGCACTACACACCCAATACCTGCACTACTGTTACGCTGCACTGTCATACACACTTTAATTCCCCAAGAACTGGGAACTTTAAGAACTTTACCAGCCTTAAGCTAGATACAACATTTGCACTACTGTTATACGGGTTCTATTTATATTGTCACTTGATCTTAATCACCATTAATATTGCACTATTATCTTCTGTCTCACAAATGTCTATTGTGTTTTTGTTGTATTGTACATATAGTGTCTCCCACTCATTTAGATTATATTTTTATTTCTTTTTATTTCTATTTATATATCTATTTCACCCCCACCACTACTGCACCTTGTTCTGTCTCATGTATGTCTGTGTCCCTGCTGCTGTATTGTACACATAGTGTCTCCCCTTTTTCTTTATTATCCATTATCTGTACTTGCTGTAAAATTGGGAAGGAGAGTAACGTAATTTCAATTCTATGTATGTCCTGTACATATGCAGCATTGACAATAAAACTACTTGACTTGACTTGACTTGACTTTGTGCTTTGTAATCGAGCAGCGCCTCTACGTGGTCAAATGTGGCGCTGCAATGAAAGGTAGTCCATTACGTTCTCAAAGTAACAGAAAAACATAATTTATGGACTTTTAGCACAAGTTCTGTATTTGTAAATATCAAATTTTAGTTAAATAATTAAACACGCTTGTGAAAACAATGGAGGACGACAAGCCTGTCATTTACTATAAGCCTAAGTAAAGACAGACATTTATCTAGCCAACACATCAGAGGAAATGAACCCACAGTAGATTTCCAGTAGTTAAACAAATTTTAAACTTAAGATAAACCAATAGCAGCCTAAATATAGAACAGAGAACAAACCACCAGATATATTTACCCAAACAAAGTACATCTTGCTTAGTCCACAAATCCTCAATATTCAAAAACAAAATCACTGATCAACATGTTTACATGGTAATATTGGGTAATCAAATAATGGGGGAACTCTAAGTATGTCAAGCTGTGCTCTTTCTTTAACACATTCAGCCACAACATAAACATACACAAACAAATCCTTCATTTCAGCATCGCTCCAAAATGTTTTGTTGCCCTCTTCCATATCATGTGTTACATATCTGCTCACTTATTTCCAGTACCATAGTCCGTTTTTGTATGTGCAGACTGGGAAAGCTATACTGAGGATACTCCAGTTAACAGTATACATACACTGACCTTTAAAATCCCTGGGTTAGATTAAAAGGCTAGAAATGCATGTGATACTATAAACATCTGAATAAAAGACTGAGATTTGATCTTGAATGGGAGAGTAGTATGAAGAGATACATTTATAAAACGTTTATTGCCAAAATTCTTTAAAAGTTGTCAATTGGAATAAATAATCTGGAAGAACAATCCAAAATATATAATAAAAAAATGTGCTGCAATAATTACAATACATTTTTTACTCTTACATTACTCAAAAAATTGTAATCACAAAAACATCCTGAAATATAATATTTTCAAGCCATTAAACCCACCCCTACTAAACAGCTGCAGTCGACAGGAACACATCTCTTCGCAAACTGCATAAACACTACACAATCATTTTATGTAAAATACCACTCTAAAATCCACTAATAAAAACTTGTAGATTTAAAGTATATTAACACACATAATAATTACAAAAGTCTAGAACTACTTTTCCCTTTTATTTTGGTGACAAATGTCTAAATCCTTGCATTTCAAAATTCTAATTTTAATTCTACAACAAATGATAAAAAAAATAAATACTGTGATTTTTTTTATGGGGCTCTAAAAGAGAAATGGCAAAAACCAAATTGATATTTAAAGAGAGAAAACAAGGAAATGAAAACAACACTTTATTTGAGAAGCCCCGGTTGCTGCTCCTTGCAATATGAGTTTTTATCAGAGTAAAACAGAAAATCAGCAGCAAACAGCTGTTCACTCCAGAAGAAACGAATGGAATTGTGCAATCTTATCCACAGCTTGGAAAAAGTTCCTTCCTGGGTGTGGAAATACATATTCAACACAAAAGATAAAACTAACTAAAACATATATATTATTAAGCCTCTAATGGCTTTAAGAACATCTTGTAACTTTATGTAATTTTTTGTCTTTCTTGTGTGATAAAGCTTTTGAGAAATCTCTCTTTTGAATACTTAAACACTGAGTATTTTAGGACTGTTTATGGAACTATTTAAAGTATTTCATTTTGAAAAGGAAGCTGTGTTAAAGTTCTTGGCGTATCTGTTTGTAAGGCTTTTTTTTTTGCATTCTTCAGCTATATTTCTAATGATGTCTGACTCCTTAATATATCGTGTAGTTTTATGAGACAACTTAAGCCCAATAGTAATCAAAGTCGATTATGGTTTATATTTTACAGTGGCATGAAAAATTATTTGCCCCTTATAATTGTTCTTTTTTTTGTAGTAGTCATACTTACATATTAACATCAGATTATCAAACAAACTTTAATATAAGACAAATAAAACCTGAGTAAATAAATATTATTATTCTCCTCTTACCCTAATCTTCAAATGGTTAGGACCCTATAGGACCACCACAGAGCAGGTAATGTTTGGGTGGTGGGCCATTCTCAGCACTGCAGTTTATATTTATTCATTAGCCGTCCTGCTCTGCTGCTTAGCACATCATATATTATTTAATATTGTGTATATACAGTTTCATGCTCTATAGTAACATGCCACTACATCTCCCATGAACTAGTACAAAAACATCTTAATGCCCCAATGTTTTTTAAAAAGAAAACACTTCTATTATTGACCAGTGAAATCAGGGGAGAGCGCGAACGCAGTCCCCCACTACCAGAAATTATGCAGTCGAGATTCCCACATTTGGGGAATTCGCAGGGGTCAGCACAACCGGAGTGCAATGGCCGAGCCTCACCCTGGGTGAACCACCTTCTTGATCATGGTATCTCCCCTGCCAGGTAAGTATGAGTTCTACGCAGACCGAGGAGGGGTGACACCTCCAGCTCTCCTCTTCACTGAGACGGTAAACACCATAATCATTACACACACACAAACACTAAAATCTACAGTAATACACACACACTCAGCTCATCCACTACACACTAGATGAGGCTAAACGAAGGTTTTCTTTCTATTAACTACAAATACACACTGCGCTGCATTTCCCATGATGCACTGCGAGTGAACATGAGCCCAGTATTCAAACACTTTGTAATGTACAGATAAAACAAGCTCTAAACCTCAATCACACACACAAACTGAAGGAGAAACAATAAGCATGCAAAAATAAAAGACACACCTACAGACCTTCACCACTTTTCTTTTCATGCAAAAATATAACATATATATATTCAGTTCAGTCACGAATTCCCATTTACAAAACACAGGAGAAAAACACTGATTACCAAATTCTTCCTCAGCAGATCTTACAGGACAGTGTTTTTTTATGTATTATAACCTACAACGTGTTTATAAACACTGATTTTATAAGTGTAGATCAAAAACAGAAGATTTGAAAAAAACGCAGCCCCTCACTCGCTTTTTTCACCATTAGCAGATTCAACACATTACATTCAGCTGTAGCTTAGCAGAAGCCCCGTGCTTGCGAAACTGCTCGCATTTCCTCAAAACTAAGTACAATAGCAGCTACAGTTGGCCAGCTAGCCAATTAACTACAAAAAAAAACATTTTTCTTTAATCAGTGGAGAAAGTGGGTATACGGTGTTGGACCCAAAACAGGAGCTGTGTGAGAACTGCACCGCTCACTCGGTTTTTCCACCGTCAGCAGATTCATCACGGTATCAGAAACACACCAAAAGCTCTGCTGAAGAGTTTACTTGTTAATCTCGCTTCTTTTTGCTGATTCTGTCAATTATAAGCAGCAAAACATAAATAAATCACCACAGAAATTAGTATCAAATTCAGGACGCAGTGTAAACACGAGGCTAAAGCTACGGCTAGTTCCCGTTCCACCTTAATTGAGACATGGGTTTAATTCAAAGTTCGGTCAACACTGAGGTAACTAATGCTGCATTTAAGGTGGAACTGGGAATTCGTGTGACTAAAATCAGCTTTAGCTTCTTTAGTAAAATGAGTAACAAATCGAACGCAACTATAAACACTTAATACACTTTTTGATGTACAGCTGCACAATGACGGTAATATATTAACATAAAAAGCGAAAAAGAAGGAGAAGAATAACAGCCAAGAGTTAAATCACACTGCATGTTCAGCACATCACAAACTATTTAAACTGCTCAACACTGAGAGCCACTTTCCAGTCTGTCTTTAACCAATAGAGGGGGGTGCACCGTTCCCGGAGGTACTGCAATACCGGGTCGATGCGTGGAGTGGACGGAGCAAGCCCCTATTCCATCTCCCTGTTCCAAAAATCAATTTAATATATGGTCCCCGGGTAGGGGACGTATCAGATATTAAACTGATAAGAACAGATACTACACTTGATCTTAGCCAAAAGGCCGAGAAGCGATACCCACAAAGGTTCACAACCAGGGGAGTCATTCTCCACATTACTAAACAGGAGAACAATTAATAGCGCTTTAATCCACAAACACTTTCTAAACGTACAGAGTAGCGCTGACAGGTCGTTAAGAGCTGTGAAATACTGCACGATAAACGCTTATATCCACCTCAACGAGTTCAGACCAGAGCAAATGGTAATGAGCTCACCGACTGTCCAATAAGAAACGAGGAATCACAATTGTAGTTCACAAGTTTTAACTGTTTTAATGTCTGATTGTTCGTTAAAATAAAACTTTAAATTTGCAGAACCATCATACATACCCCTAAACTAATGAAACATTAATTGAATTGAATTAAAAGTATTGTGTTTTGTAATCGAACATCGCCTCTACGTGGTCAAATGTGGCGCTGCCATGAAAAATAGTCCATTACGTTCTCAAAGTAACAGAAAACCATTATTTATGGACTTTAAGCAAGTTCTGTATTTGTACATTTAAAATAGTAGTTAAATAATTAAACACGCTTGTGAAAACAATGAAGGAGGCCTTTCACTTACAATAAGAATAAGTAAAGACAGACACTTATCTAGCTAACACATGGGATGAAATGAACCCACAGTTGAGTTCCAGTAGTTAAACAAATTTTAAACTTAAGATAAACCAGTAGTAGCCTACATATAGAACACAGACATCATAAATCTCTCTCTCTCTCTCTCTCTCTCTCTCTCTCTCTATATATATATATATATATATATATATATATGAAATTCTTTGAATGCATTTTTTGTGCAGAAAGCAAATCAGGTGTTCACCTCACCTGTCCTACTCGTTAGACTAATCACAGAACTCGTTACCTGGAAAAAAATTGCTCAGCTGAGCTTTCCAAAAGGCCCATTTAGGCCATTTAACTGTGACACTGTTGTTTTATTGAATTAGAATAATGGAGAAACCGTTTCATTGAATTAGAATAAATGCTCGAATTTTTGTTTTCTGTGAAAAGTGTTCACTGTGCAGTATAAAGTCAGGGTTGAGTAGAATTTCTAAGTTGTAAAATCAATCATGGGTAAGTAGCGCGACCTCTCAATCGGAATAGTGGCTCAAATTCAAGCCCTTCGCCAACAAGGCTTGACCCAAACTAAAATTGCTGAGCAGCTCAGCATCAGCCAGTCTTCCGTCTGCAAAGCTCTCAAGAAAAACTGCAGCAAGCGCACCAACTGTTCCGGCGTCCGAAAAACTTCTGCTCGCGACAACAAGCAGCTGAGAAAGATCGCAGTCAGCAACCGGTTCAAGTCCACTTCCGAGCTCACCGACTTGTGGAACAAGCAGACCGGCGCTGACGTCTCCAGATCAACCACTTACCGTCGTCTGCGCGAACTCGGCTTCAAATCTCGCGTTCCAGCAGTAAAACCGATGCTGAACAAGAAACAAATGGAGAAACGGCTGAAGTGGGCCAAAGAACACGGCGAGTGGACTGCTGAAGACTGGCAGAAAGTGGTCTTCAGTGACGAATCACGCTTCTGCATCTCCTTCGGTGACCAAGGTCCTCGTGTCTGGCGTCGTGGTGGCGAAACCTACAACCACGAGTGCGTGAAAAGATCCGTCAAGTTTCCCCAGAGCGTTATGGTCTGGGGATGCATGTCCGCTCGAGGTGTAGGGAAACTCTGCTTCCTCAAGAAGACTGTCAATGCTGCCGTATATCAAGATGTTCTGGAAACGTTCCTGATTCCGACTGTTGAGGAACAGTTCGGCGAAGAAGACTTCATATTTCAACACGATCTTGCACCGGCTTATGCGGCAAAGTCGACCAAAGATTGGTTCACTAAAAAACAGCTTGAAGTTTTGGCATGGCCGGCCAACTCGCCTGACCTCAATGTCATTGAAAACCTTTGGGCCATCGTCAAGCGGAAAATTCGCGACAGAAAGCCTACTACGCTGGACCAACTGAAGCAGAACATCGCCACTGCCTGGGAAGCTGTGAGTGTGGAAACTTGCGACAAGCTGGTCAAATCGTTGCCGTGGAGACTTCAGGCAGTCATACAAGCCAAGGGCGCAGCCACAAAATACTGAGAAAGTGATGATTGTAATTATAATAAAAATTATTCTAATTCAATGAAACGGTTTCTCCATTATTCTAATTCAATAAAACAACAGTGTCACAGTTAAATGGCCTAAATGGGCCTTTTGGAAAGCTCAGCTGAGCAAATTTTTTTCCAGGTAACGAGTTCTGTGATTAGTCTAACGAGTAGGACAGGTGCGGTGAACACCTGATTTGCTTTCTGCACAAAAAATGCATTCAAAGAATTTCACGATTGCACTATTTCAAATTATTCTAATTCGTTGACCAGCACCTGTATATGCTTGCTTAGTCCACAAATCCTCAATATACTAAATCAAAGCATGCATAATCACTGATCAACATGTTTACATGGTAATATTGGGGAATAATAATAATGGGGAAACTAAGTATGTCAGTAAGTATGACACTTCAAGCTGTGCTCTTTAACACATTCAGCCACAATATAAACATACACAAACAAATCCTTCATTTCAGCATCGCTCCAAAATGTTTTGTTGCCCTCTTCCATATCATGTGTTACATATCTGCTCACTTATTTCCAGTACTATAGTCCGTTTTTGTATGTGCAGACTGGGAAAGCTATACGGAGAATACCCAAGTTAACAGTATACATACACTGATCTTTAAAATCCCTGGGTTAGATTAAAAGGCTAGAAATGCATGTGATACTATAAACATCTGAATAAAAGACTGAGATTGGATCTTGAATGGGAGAGTAGTATAAAGAGATACATTTGTAATACATTTATTGCTAATTTGTTTAAAAGTTGTCAATTGAAAAAATAATCTGGTAGAACAATCCAAAATATATATTACACATTTGTGCAGCAATAATTCCATTTAATTTTTACTCTTACATCTCCAAAAAAAATGTAATCACAAAAACATCCTGAAATATAATATTCTTTTTAAGCCATTAAACCCACCCCTACTAAACAGCTGCAGTCAACAGGAACACTTCTCTTCGCAAACTGCATAAACACTACACAATCATTTTATGTAAAATACCACTTTAAAATCCACTAATAAAAACTTGTAGATTTAAAATATATTAACACACATACTAATTACAAAAGTCTAGAACTACTTTCCCCTTTTTTTTGGTGGCAAATTTCAAAATCTTTGCATTTTAAAATTCTAATTTTAAATGTAATTCTAATTAATTTATTATAAATATCTTAGTAAAAATGTTTCTTCCTGAATATAAAATTGCATGTAAATATTGTATTTTTAGCATGCATATTATTCCCAACAAATGATAAAAAAGAAATCTCTCTTTTGAATTCTTAAACACTGAATAATTTAGATCTGTTTATAGTGTTTATGGAACTATTTAAAGTACTTCATTTTGAAAAGGAAGCTGTGTTAAAGTTCTTGGCGTATCTGTTTGTAAGTCATATTGGTTGCATTTTTCAGCTATATTTTTTAATGTCTGACTCCTTCATATATCGTGTAGTTTTGTGAGACAACCTAAGTCCAATAGTAATCAAAGCCTTAATTTAAATGATTAGTGTTATATTTTGTGTTTTTCTTGCATAAGTCATACTTACATTTAAACATTCAGAGTCATACTTACATTTAAACATTCAGATTATCAAATAAACTTTAATATCAGACAAATTAAATAGTAAAAAAAAAAAAAAAGTTTTAAACGATGATTTCAAAGGAAAACTATCCAAACTATTCCAACCCTGTGTGAAAAAGTGTTTGCTGACGTGTTTGGTGTTGGAGTGGCCAGCAGAAAAAAATTATTCCAAAAGGGCATGGACAATTCATGCAAAAAGTCACAAAATTACCCAGAACAGTATTTACAGAACTGCAGGTCTCACTTGCCTCATTGTTAAGCTCATTGTTAATAATTCAATAACAAGAAAGAGACTGGTCAAAAATGGCACCCATGAGAAAGTTCCAAGACAAAAACCCTGCTGACTAAAAACAACACAATGGCCCATCTCACCTTTGCCAAAAAAACATGTTGATGATCCACAGGAAAATATTCTTTGGACTGAAATGACAAAAGTGGAATTTTTAGGAAGGTGTGTGTCCTGAGTCATCTGGCATAAAACTAACATCATTTTCAAAAAATAACATGGCAGTGGAGGTGTAATGGTCTTGGGCTACTTTGCTGCTTCAGGGCCTGGACAATTCGCTGTAATAGATGGAACCAGGAAATCTAGTGTTTGCCAAACAATTCTAAAAGAACGTCCGGCCACCTGTTTGTGACTTCAAGCTCAGGCTTACTTGGGTTTAGCAGCAGAACAATGATTCAAATCACACAAACAAGTCCACCTCTGAATTGCTTAATAAAAAACAAGCTGAAGGACTGGAAATGACAATTTATCGCTTCAAAATAGTTATTTAGAAATTACAAAAAAATTGTGCTCCTTCCTCACACGTTTTACCACACTTGCTTCATCCCGAAAGCCCCTTCAAAAAAGAGTGGGCCAAAATTTCTCCACAGAGATGTAAAAGACTCACTGGCAGTTATTGGCAATAACATTTTGCATGTTTGTTTTCTTGAAGTATAGATAAAAACTACACAGTCCATTCAGAATATTTTGACCGCCTCCTTTTTTCTACACTTCTTATTTATTTTTTCAGTTTCACCGATCATTTAGGATCCAGTTACAACAATTACAAACTGTTCTCCTTCTATTTGTTTCTGCATAGCTTATTATTCTCCTCTTACCCTGATCTTCAAATGGTTAGGACCCTATAGGACCACCACAGAGCAGGTATTATTTGGGTGGTGGGCCATTCTCAGCACTACAGTTTATATTTAATTATTATCTGTCCTGCTCTTCTGCTTAGCACATCATATATTATTTAATATTGTGTATGTACAGTTTCATGCTCTATAATAACATGCCACTACATCTCCCATGAACTAGTACAAAAACATCTTAATGCCCCAATGTTTTTTAAAGAAAATACTTCTATTATTGACCAGTGAAATCAGGGGAGAGCGCGAACGCAGTCCCCCACTACCAGAAATTATGCAGTCGAGATTCCCACATTTGGGGAATTCGCAGGGGTCAGCACAACCGGAGTGCAATGGCCGAGCCTCACCCTGGGTGAACCACCTTCTTGATCATGGTATCTCCCCTGCCAGGTAAGTATGAGTTCTACGCAGACCGAGGAGGGGTGCCACCTCCAGCTCTCCTCTTCACTGAGACGGTAAACACCATAATCATTACACACACAAACACTAAAATCTACAGTAACACACACACTCAGCTCATCCACTATACACTAGATGAGGCTAAACGAAGGTTTCCTTTCTATTAACTACAAATAAACACTGCTCTGCATTTCCCATGATGCACTGCGAGTGAACATGAGCATTCAAACACTTCCTTATGTAGAGATAAAACAAGCTCTAAACCTAAATCACACACACAGGCTGAAAAAGAAACAATAAACATGCTAAATTAAAGACACACCAACAGACCTCCACCACTTTTCTTTACATGCAAAAATATAATGTATTCATATAAATATATAAGAAGTGTTCAGATCAGTCACGAATTCCCAATCACAAAACACAGGAGAAAAACCCTGATTCCCAAATTCTTCCTCAGCAGATCTCACAGAACAGTGTTTTATATTTATTCTAACCTATAACTCCATTATAAACACTACTTTTATACGTGTAAACTAAAAACAGAAGATTTGAGAAAACCGCAGAAAACCTCACTCGCTTTTTTCACCATCAGCAGATTCAACACGTTACACTCAGCTAGAGTTTAGCAGAAGCCCCGTACTGGCGAAACTGCTCGCATTTCCACAACACTAAGTAAAATAGCAGCTACAGTTAGCCAGCTAGCAAATTAATTACAAAACAAAAAAATTATTCTCCAGCATTTTTTTTTAATCAGTGGAGAAAGAAAACGGTTTGGGTATACTGTGTTGGACCCAAAACAGGAGCTGTGTGAGAACTGCACCGCTCACTCAGTTTTTCCCCCGTCAGCAGATTCATCACGGTATCAGAAACACACCAAAAGCTCTGCTTTACTTCTTAATATCGCTTCTTTGTGCTGATTATGTTTATTATACGCAGCAAAACATAAACAAATCACCACAGAAATTAGTATCAAATTCAGGACGCAGTGTAAACACGAGGCTAAAGCTACAGCTAATTCCCGTTCCACCTTAACTGAGACATGGGTTTCATTCAAAGTAATGTCAACACTGAGGTAACTAATGCTGCATTTAAGGTGGAACTGGGAATTCGTGTGAATGAAGTCAGCTTTAGCTTCCTTAGTAAAATGAGTAACAAATCGAATGCAACTATAAACACTTAATACACTTTTTGATGTACAGCTGCACAATGATATTATTGAATATTGAATTGAATATTATTAACATAAAAAGCGAAAAAAAAGAAGTATAACAACTAAGAGTTAAATCACACTGCATGTTCAGCACATCACAAACTATTTAAACTGCTCAACTCTGAGAGCCACTTTCCAGTCTGTCTTTAACCGATAGAGGGGGGTGCACCGTTCCCGGAGGTACTGCAATACCGGGTCGATGCGTGGAGTGGACGGAGCAAGCCCCTATTCCATCTCCCTGTTCCAAAAATCAATTTAATATATGGTCCCCGGGTAGGGGACGTATCAGATATTAAACTGATAAGAACAGATACTACACTTGATCTTAGCCAAAAGGCCGAGAAGCGATACCCACAAAGGTTCACAACCAGGGGAGTCATTCTCCACATTACTAAACAGGAGAACAATTAATACCGCTTTAATCCACAGACACTTTCTAAAAGTACAGAATAACGCTGACGGGTCGTTAAGAGCTGTGAAAAACTGCACAATAAACGCTTATATTCACCTCAACGAGTTCAGACCAGAGGAAGTGGTAATGAGCTCACCGACTGTCCAATCAGAAACGAGGAATCATATTTTTTAGTCCACAAGTTTTAAACTGCTTTTCTTGTTTTTCTGATTGTTTGTTTGAATAAAACATTAAATCCGCACAAGCACCATAAATCCAGCTAAACAAACGGAGAATTAAGTGAACTGAATAAAATATGTTTTGTGTTTCGTAATCGAGCAGCGCCTCTACATGTTCAAATGTGGCTCTACAATGAAAGATACAGCCCATTAGTTTCTCACAGTAACGGAGAAACACGACTTTTGGACTTTAAACATTTGTAATGGATTTGTAAGTGTCAGATAATAGTTAAATAAATTAAACACACTTGTGAAAATAATGGAGGACGACACGCCTATCATTTACTATCAGACTTAAAAGCCAGACATTTATCTAGCCAACACACAGGATGACAATCTTTTAAATTAACACACAATAGATTTCCAGTAGTTTGATAACTTTTACATTTTAAATAAACTAGTAGCAGCCAACATATAAAACACAAACATCAC
Source organism: Astyanax mexicanus (assembly GCF_023375975.1). Classification (NCBI taxonomy): domain Eukaryota; kingdom Metazoa; phylum Chordata; class Actinopteri; order Characiformes; family Acestrorhamphidae; genus Astyanax; species Astyanax mexicanus. The sequence goes on along the minus strand of NC_064415.1, from coordinate 14,625,596 downwards.
GAAACACTAGATATTATTTCCCCGAACAAAGCACAACTTGCACAAAGTCCACAATTTTCAACAACAAAGCACACACTACACCTTACAACACCCCTTCATCCGTTTACATTGAATTTAGTCAGTCACACATTGTACAAAATCCACAATACAAAAAAGTGACCCTTATTTAAATAACCAAGAGCACACTGTTTATTAGACAAAAACAGCATATTATTTATCTGCAAATAAAAAAACTAAATGCTGGGTAATATTTAGTAAAATTAGTAACAAAACGACAGTCAAAACGCTACTATGAACATTTCATTCATACCAATACATCAACATAAAAAAACCCAACAGTTTAAACACACACGTTCAGCAGCACTCGCCTGTACGCCTCATCACAAAGTATACAAACTGCTCAACACCGAGAGCCACTTTCCAGACGAGGCTGAAGTTGGTTTGATATTCGCAGCTCCAGATTCGTTTGGCTCGATATTCGCAGCCTCGTATTCCCCGGCTGAAGTTGGTTTGATATTCGCAGCTGCCGCTTCACTGAACCACCGTGAACTAAAGGGAGCGTTCACAAACACCCGCTGTTTATATTAAACACCTCACAGATCAACACTGAAGGAGATAGAATGAAGAAAAGCAGTACATCTGTTTATTAACAATGTAAATATACAATATATTATTAAATATAATTTTGTATATTGTAAAATATTTATTTTAATTACTGAATTTATAATTATGTATTACAATAAATAATTAAATATATATTTAATAAAATTATATTTTAAAAGCCATTGCGCTCAAAAAATATGAGGCAGATGTTCAAGTGTGATTTTGAAGAACTTTTACATGTTGGGCCAGACCAAATACACATGATCTGAAGAGAACTACTCTCCCACTTTGAGGAAAACCTGGAATTAGCCTGGCCCGAGCTGATTTTATACTTTAAAATGAACTGGCAACATAGCATACCAATCCATAATGCACATTTTTGTGATGTAAAGCTGATGTTCTAGTGTGATTTTGAAGAACTTTTTCATCTTGGGCCAGACCAAATACACATGATCTGAAGAGTACTAGTCTTCTACTTTAAGAAAAACCTGGAATTAGCCTGGCCCAAGCTGATTTTATACTTTAAAATTAACTGGCAACATGGCATACCGATCCATAAGGCAGAAAAAAGTTTAATTTAAAGCTGATGTTCTAGTGTGATTTTGAAGGACTTTTTAATCTTGGGCCAGACCAAATACACATCATCTGAAGAGAACTAGTCTTCTACTTTAAGGAAAACCTGGAAATAGCTTGGCCCAAGCTGATTTTATACTTTAAAATGAACTGGCAACATGGAATACCGATCCATAATGCACAATTTTTTTTATGTAAAGCTGATGTTCCAGTGTGATTTTGAAGGACTTTTTAATCTTGGGCCAGACCAAATACACATGATCTAAAGAGTACTAGTCTTCTACTTTAAGAAAAAACCTGGAATTAGCCTGGCCCAAGCTGATTTTATACTTTAAAATGAACTTTATACTTTTATACTTTACTTTATACTTTATACTTTAAAATGATTTTATACTTTAACATGAAAAAGTTCTTCAAAATCACACTTGAACATCTGCTATACATAAAAAAAAATTGTGCATTATGGATCGGTATGCTATGTTGCCAATTCATTTTAAAGTATAAAATCAGCTCGGGCCAAGCTACTTCCAGGTTTTCCTTAAAGAAGAAGACTAGTACTCTTCAGATCATGTGTATTTGTTCTGGCCCAAGATGAAAAAGTCCTTCAAAATCACACTGGAACATCAGCTTTACATAAAAAAATTGTGCTTTATGGATCGGTATTCCATGTTGCCAGTTCATTTTTAAGTATAAAATCAGCTTAGGCCAGGCTAATTCCAGGTTTTTCTTAAAGTAGAAGACTAGTACTCTTCAGATCATGTGTATTTGGTCTGGCCCAAGATTAAAAAGTCCTTCAAAATCACACTAGAACATCAGCTTTATATTAAATTTTTTTCTGCATTATGGATTGGTATGCTATGTTGCCAGTTCATTTTAAAGTATAAAATCAGCTTGGGCCAGGCTAATTCCAGGTTTTTCTTAAAGTAGAAGACTAGTACTCTTCAGATCATGTGTATTTGGTCTGGCCCAAGATGAAAAAGTCCTTCAAAATCACACTAGAACATCAGCTTTACATAAAAAAATTGTGCATTATGGATTGGTATGCTATGTTGCCAGTTCATTTTAAAGTATAAAATCAGCTTGGGCCAGGCTAATTCCAGGTTTTCCTCAAAGTGGGAGAGTAGTTCTCTTCATCTGATGTGTATGTGTTCTGGCCCAAGATGAAAAAGTCTTTCAAAGTTTGCCAGCTCATTTTAAAGTATAAAATCAGCTTGGGCCAGGCTAATTCCAGGTTTTTCTTAAAGTAGAAGACTAGTACTCTTCAGATCATGTGTATTTGGTCTGGCCCAACATGAAAAAGTTCTTCAAAATCACACTTGAACATCTGCCTCATATTTTTTGAGCGCAATGGCTTTTAAAATATAATTTTATTAAATATATATTTAATTATTTATTGTAATATATAATTATAAATTCAGTAATTAAAATAAATATTTTACAATATACAAATTTATATTTAATAATATATTGTATATTTACATTGTTAATAAACAGATGTACTGCTTTTCTTCATTCTATCCCCTTCAGTGTTGATCTGTGAGGTGTTTAATATAAACAGCGGGTGTTTGTGAACGCTCCCTTTAGTTCACGGTGGTTCAGTGAAGCGGCAGCTGCGAATATCAAACCAACTTCAGCCGGGGAATACGAGGCTGTGAATATCGAGCCAAACGAATCTGGAGCTGCGAATATCAAACCAACTTCAGCCTCGTACTATCCAGTCTGTCTTTAACCGATAGAGGGGGGTGCACCGTTCCCGGAGGTACTGCAATACCGGGTCGATGCGTGGAGTGGACGGAGCAAGCCCCTATTCCATCTCCCTGTTCCAAAAATCAATTTAATATATGGTCCCCGGGTAGGGGACGTATCAGATATTAAACTGATAAGAACAGATACTACACTTGATCTTAGCCAAAAGGCCGAGAAGCGATACCCACAAAGGGTCACAACCAGGGGAGTCATTCTCAACATTACTAAACAGGAGAACATTTAATAGCGCTTTAATTCACAGAAACTTTCTAAACGTACAGGGTAGCGCTGACGGGTCGTTAAGAGCTGTGAAATACTGCACGATAAACGCTTATATCCACCTCAACGAGTTCAGATCAGAGGAAATGGTAATGAGCTCACAGACTGTCCAATCAGAAACGAGGAATCACAATTTTAGTACACACGTTTTAAACTGCTTATACATTTCCAAACGTACTTTTTACGAAAATTAAAAAGAAACACGCAAATTCGCACCAACACCACCAATCTTGCTGAACTTAATGAGAATTGCTAAAAAGTTTTGTATTTGAGTAACACCTGCCAGCGTTTAAATGTGGCACTGCATGGAAAAATAAAGTCCATAGTTTTCTCAAACAAACGATGAAACATGATTTAAACAACTTTAATACGAATTCTGGATTTGCTGTATACATGTATTACATGTAGTTGTTTATACCCGCTGTTTGTTTTTTGTTGTGGTGAACTGAGTTGGTGGTTATATAGTCAGAACATTAGCACGCAGCATTCGTTTAAGTTTTTCAGTTATTTTACACATTTTAAATTATAGGATAATAAGAAACGACCTATATATTGACCACAAACCTGACAAAAACACTATAACGCTAGCCATATTGGTTTCCCAAAACAAGAACCAGTCTGCTTAAGGCACAAAATATCCAACAAAATGCAGCCAAGGCCTTTAATACAGTTAACGCTACTCTCCGACACAGACTTTTGCGCTGTTAGCTATAAGTCAACTGTTTATTATTTAATTATTTGGAAACACGTTGTTAAGCCCCAATAATACAACGTTAATAAATTGGGCGTGATTTAAAGTTTTAACACTGAGAGCACACTGTAGTTTAGGAATTAAATCACAATTCTTACCTGCAATTCCTGCAGAATGAAGATCATTTTAGCTGCGCAATATTAACGAAGTTAAGCTAGCCAGCTTGCTAAACCGTTAGCTAGTTAGCAAATCAGCTATCTAACCAAAAAAACACGTAACAAATTGGGTAAAATTAGTGAAAGACGGCTAAACACTCTCAAACAGACCCAACAGCTGCCTGACGGTCAGGTTCAAATCACTCGCCTTTCAGAGAAGCCAAATAGAACTGAAGTACTAAGTTATTAGATAAAGCTAGCTGCCTTATTCACAACTCCTGAGTCGCTCCCTTATTCGCAAGATGACTCCTTATTACCAGATTGACGTCAGTAAATGATCACAGTATAATTTAATACAATGTGTGAAGATTTTTTCAAATTACATTCTGCTTATAATAATATTAATAAAAAAATAAATAAAGTACTAAGAAGCAATTAAAATAATGTGATTAATTAATTATTATAACGTAAAATAATGTTTTCTCATTATATGTACCTCTGGAATGCATATGTTCCTTTGGTTCTTAACCCTTGTGTGGTGTTAGGGTCTGTGGGACCCGTTTACATTTTTTATCAAAGGAAAAATTATACAATTAAATATTATTTCTAACTCAAACTTATTGGCTTTGGGTCATTTTCTGTGAAGAACATATATCAGAACACATTTTTGATGAACACACACTGTACACCCCCCCCTACACATTTATATTACATACAAGATGTTCGGGTCTACTGGACCCGGGGCTAATAAAGGTGTGTACTCTGTTCTCCTCCTGTCTGGGTGTGTAGTTTGTGTGTGTTTTGTTTCTGCCCCTGCTGTTCCTGTACCAGGTTGTAATATTGTTGTACAATTCAATGGATACCTGTCAGAAATTGAATGCTCTTTTGCCCAAAAAATGAGCCACCATGCATAGCTGCCCAATGTGATAAGAATGCGAGTAGGGTTGGCGGATGGCAGTTTCCCCGGTACAGGACATTTTTGAGCTTTTTATCCCAGATTCCATCCAAAACATTATTCTGAATTGCACTTATTTAGAGGGAAGGCCTGTTTTTAGAGAAAAATGGAACGAAGTTGGACCTATTCCTTAATTTTGCAGAATTTAAAACATTAAAATGCTGCGGGTCCACCAGACCCATGAACACTGTCTGAGTAACAAAAATATGCAAGGGTTAAACTGAATGTATTTTCACTTGAAGCTCATGTTATTTGTTCAAGACATATTTTTAAAAATACAAAACAAAGGTGAAGTTCACAATGTTTTACATATGCTTACTTTCTCTTTGTTTGTCCTTAATTTAAAAAGCAGAACATATGGTCAATGAATCCGATAAAGTGGTCTAGAGTCCTATTTGTGTCCCCTTGCTAATTTTAACATGTAATTTCATACCAAGCCATTAGCCATGAGAGACAATAAATACGAGACGAAGTCTCTAGATGGATTTTGAAGAACAACTACACATTGGTTTAAAAGTCTAGTGTCCTACTTTAACAAAGGCAAATATTTATACTGGCCCATGCTTGTTTTTCACTTTACTGGGAATATCATGCACGCTTTAAAATAAATAAAGACTAAAGTTCTAGATGGATTTTTAAAAATGTATTTACCTAGGGCCAGAACAAATATACACAGAAAAAAAGGTGGCAGTTTCTAGAAAGGGAGTAACACTAGTCTTCACAGCATTTTCAATGGAGATTTTTAATTAAAAGAAAAATATAGTCTATGACCAGGTCTAATCCTTGTTTGAGAAACAGTCCCCCAGTGTCCTATCTTTGGAGAACTATAGAATTACGACTGGTCCAAGCTGATTTCATGCCTAATAAATAACTGCTTATGTGGCCATATGAGAAAACAAAGGTTCTTGATGGATTTTAAATAACTTACTTACTTCTGACCAAAACAAATACACAGAAAATAAAGGCTTTTAGCCAAACTGATTTGAATACTTTATAAACAACAACTGGGAACATGGCATACTAAGCCATTGTATTCATAGGAAAATAAATAAGAGACTAAGGTTCTAGATAGATTTTGAAAAACTTTTTTACACTGGACCAGAACAATCAAATTAATACTTCAACTATCAAGCTTAAATAGAATTGCATTACATGTTAAAATCACACTTTGGAAGCAAACAATTTTTACACAATTTGTTAAAGGGGCGACTGTGTAGAAATAAAGCCTCATTACAATATTTTTTTCCATGGTCCTCACTGTCTCCTGACCGAAACATAAATGGCAACGTGGGTAAACATTTGATTCACCTTCAGATGACCAGACTTACTGCTCAGTGGTCTTGAAACTGGATTAGCTTATTTGGTAGAACCTGTGATATTGGAATTTTAGCAGAAGTTCTATGATTCTTAATACTACGACAAAAAATAAACCAGATAAATCAATGAATTAAAAACAATTGTAGTCAGTGACAACACCAGTAAAGTTATATGATTATCAAAACCAAAATCAACACCACAACAAAAAAAGAAAAGAATCCAATTAAATAAATGTATTCAGTCGCAATACCATAGGAACTCTATAATTCCCAATACCAATTTCTATACCCTCACAAAAGAGTAATAAACATTGAGAGCCAAAACAATACTAGTGAAACATTATGACTCACTATACAATAGTTATACCACAACTAAAAAAATAACCACTAAATAAACACAGCCAATAAGAAGCACGTTTCGACGCGTAGCGCAACTCGACAGAACACCGGGGCCTCAAGCAGGGGTTCACACCGGTCAGATATTCTGATATCGGCGCTTTTAGACATAAGCAGGCCAGAACAACTTTAAGTTCTAATTAAGGATGAAAAAATCGCACAGGTTTCTGCACAGTGCGCAGAGCGAGCTATTTAAAGCTAATCCTAGCTAACTGATTATAGGTTACCGCGGCGTTAGCCTAAACAAGCTAAAGCTAGCCTCACTAACCGCTAACGGTAACGAAAACTTTTCAGAGTCTAAACATGTTGATGAAACTCGCTCACCTTGAATTCTGTGAAGCTACAGGTCTGGATGTTTGTCTTTGCGATGTTTAGATACGTTAGCAGTATTTCCTCCTTTCGGTCTGATTGGTGTGGTGCACCGTTTACACGCTGATCTCTGAACGCTGACTATAATCCCGTGGACGCCCCTGACCGTGTGTTTTTTTTTTTTTGGTTACCTTCACTCTCGCTTCTCCCCGCAAGACACGCCCACTCCAGGACACGTACTCTATAAGACACGCCCACTACAAGACTCACCTATGTGTGACATGTTTTCGTGCTGCCATCTAGTGTGTCTGCAGTATATTCCCTCATAGCTTTTCGTTTCTGTTATTTTGCTGTATTTATTAGTCTCGCCTTAATATTTTTAATTTTTTTTATCAGTATAGCATATCTTACACTGTACATATTGTCATTTAAACTACTACAGTTTAAATGACAATATGTATGTATGGCATTTTATTTAAACTTAATGTTTGTCCTAATATTAGGACTTTGCGTGCTTATTTAAGCTCTACACTCAAAAAAGTCTTTCTGATGGCCAATAACTAATACTTAGATATATGCCGTGTTTTAAGGTGCTAAAAAATACCTCGGCCATGCTTCATCATATACAGTAAACATAAGCTATATTAGCCACACGAGCTCGTTAGTAAGCACCCGACCACCATTTGGGTTGTCAGCTAAAACATGTTTCAAATCCTCCAAAATGCAAAAACACCCAAAATTACCTCCTAAAGGCCAAAAGGAAATAATGTGAGGTTAGAAGTTGTTAGTTTGTTAGAGATGTTAGGAGAGTAAGTGCTCTTTGAACAACAGAGTTACATTGGTTGGTTGGAATCTGCTCTGTCATCACCTTGTAGGCGATTGTAAAAACTTTGAATTTAATAGGAGCAGCAACCGGTAGCCAATGAAGCTCATATGCCCGTTTCGGCTGGTTGAAGACCAGGCGCACTACTGCATTCTAGACCATCTGAGGTGGTGAGAGGCCATTAGTATGGAATTGCAGTAGTGAAGGCGTGAGGTGACCACTGCTTGTACCAGGAGTTGGATGGCCTGGATTTGTTAAATACGTATATCTCTTTAGACGTTTATTGGTCTAAAGAATGCACGCACACAAACACTCTTGTCGCTGACTGTAAACAAAATGCTGTGAAAGAAAAACAATGCTGTGAAAGTAAAACAATCAATTTAAAGTGTACATATATTTATAGAATATAATGTTTACTGAGCATTTAGGCTATAACTAAGTTAACCTATTTACAGGGAACTGTGAACTAAGTTGTAATGTAGCGGAGTGAGCTGTACGAGGACTGTGTGTGACTCGATGAGCGTCAATTAGTGGGCTTCCAAAACGAACCGCCCAACGTGGGGCTCGAACCCACGACCCTGAGATTAAGAGTCTCATGCTCTACCGACTGAGCTAGCCGGGCTGATGGGTTACCCCTAAGTATTGCACCCTTTTTCTCACATCATTTTACCTTTTTTGTTTAGTTGTATAGTTAACTATGTGATAAAGAATCAGATTGATTTGTTCAACTGCTTTTTTTAATACTTTTTTTACTTTAAATAAAATTAACAAAAACAAAAAAAAAACAGTTACAGCACAGGTTCCAGGATTTAATAGCTTTCTAAATACAAGAGGAAGAAAAAAACATCACATTAACGTTACATTCCACATCTTTGATGAAAACACCAAATATGGGTATTAGAGCCTTACACTTATGTATATAGTACGTTGCCAATATTATTAAATGTTTATTTTAACTGCTGGAGTAACAGTTAGTCAAAGAGGGTCACGTGACGAGCGCGGAAGTTGTTGTATTTACCGCCAGGGCGGAGTGAGTGAGCCACTGGCTGGTCAGTCAACAGCAGCAGCCGATCGGTTCAGTTCGGTTCAGCGGCTCCAGGGCGACTTCAGTGCTCAACTTTAGTTGTGTAAGTCCTTAACTTTCGCCCAGCTGTTTAAAAACGCCAAAGCTCGGCACCGCTGCAGCGCTGTGATTCTGAAGCTGTGTGTGGACGACAGGAACAGGTCAGTATTGGTTAGGTTAGGTTTGTTATTGGGCGATTTAGCTGCATTTATTAACGATTCATTGCAAAACGTCGAGCGAGTTAACTCAAACCTGTGCTGATGCATTAGCGTACACTGGTCTGATTACAGTAAATAAGTATGTTTAGTGTAGGTTAGCCACGTTGTTGCAGTGAGGTCCCTGTTTTATGTATGTATACAGTGTCTGCATTGGTCGCCAAACAGGTGCAGAAGTAGCAACACAACTGGTGCACGTTCAGCTCTATAGCACTGGTTTACATTGTAATTCCGATATAATTAGTTAACCTAGTCATCGAAATCTGTCATCTTTTTACAGTGTTCAGTGTTTTATTTAAGGGGTACCGCGCCCTCCTCTTCTAAGGGGGGTGTAGTGTGTGTATGTGTGTGTGTATATGTGCTGGCTGCAGTTGAGGAGCTTTCTCAATAGCTTAGCGAAACCCACCTACCATGCATGCAGTAAAAATCGTTACAAGTTAAGGGAAGTGTTCACTTATGTTTTTATGCTTTGTGCAGTAAGCTAGTTATGTAGCTGTTAACCTACAGCTGCTTTGAGCTGTTGAATCGACCTACCATTTGCATATTTCTAACTGCAGGCAGATAAAGCCTAGAGAAAGAGAGAGCTATTTATTTTTAGTTTTGTTATAGGAGTGGTTCACTAAAAAAACACACACAAATGTCCACATTTCCTCCCTTCTGCAAAACATTACAAACAAACCAATCAGCCAAAATGTGTTTGGTATGCAAAGCTTTTGTAGATGAAAAGCTGGTCAACCAGAAAAGAACATGCTCTATGCTGGTAATCTAGCTGCTTAATCAGCTTCTGACCAGCATGGTTTATCTTGTCTGAGGCGTACTGGTTGACCTGCTTGATCATGTTGTTTATGCTTGTCAACCAGCTTAGTCACACTGGTTGTTTGGTTTATACCCTCTGTTATACCCTATTACACGATGATCAACCAACTTCTTCAACCAACGACTTAAATCGTGCATTGAATGGTTATTTGATAATGCAATAGAAGGACTTCTTTTTTTGTTCCAAAAAGAACCATTTTTCTATGAGGACTGACAGAATACCCCTTTCGTTCATGTCTAATACTGATAATGCATCCTTGTGTGTTTGCCAATACCAAATTCCCTTTATTAACTGAGCTGATAATGAAATGCATTTGTCTGAATGCACTTTGCCTAACACAGTCATCTAAATACCATCACGCTTAAATGTGATTCACTAGAATTTGACTTCCCAATGAAGCCTAGAATGCTTGTATGTAGGCTTGAGTTAGGATAATCATTAACATGATGGTTTAGACTAATGGATCATACTGACTTTTGCGTTTATTTCCAACAATATTCACTCCAGTGATTTTGGTCATTGTTGGGTTGATAGCGAAATTCAGTATTGGAACAGCACACTCATAGTTTGTTTTAGAGATGGTTAAAGTGTAAAGCTTTTTATGTTCTAAAGAATACTGTTCTAAAGGCAGTTACTTATTTACCGCTCCTTGAGATCACACGTTTCTTTAAAGAACAAAATAAGAATACAATTGTGTGAGAATTATTTTGAATTCTTTTAAATGTAATTTGGATAAGAACAGTCATGCAGTCCATTTCAAAACTAGAGCAATATGGTTTCTTTTACACAATGCAACATGTCCAGAATTTACATGGATGAGCCAGTGTTGCATAAAAACAGACACTTCCTTCCGTAATGTAGTCTGTGGGTGTGATCATAAACTAGAGCAGCAACAATAATCATTTTAGGAAACAAAAACTCCCTGAAACCCACTTCAGGAAGTGCTTGACTTCTTTATATTTCTACTAAAGCTCTGCATACCAGAGCGAACAATAAGACACAAAAAAATGAAATTCAATATTTTGGGTACACTACTATACAAAAGTCTAAACAAATTGCCAGATGTTTTAGGACATGCTGTTTTAAAAAATGTTAAAATGTTTAATGCAGAATTCTGACATGACACAGTCCGCATTTTTATGTTTGGGGGAAAAGTTAGCACTCCTTACAATGCAAGACTGTAAAGCATATTGGTGATAGTCTGTATTTTGCTGTTATTGAGTAAACTACAAATTTAATAGAATGTCAAATATGATTGAGTAATATCAGTAATGTATACCATGGCATTTAAAAGAACCTCTCCAAAGATGAAAGTCTCAGATATTAGGCTTTATACTTCAAACCTGAGTACTTTGAGCCTCAGTTAGCTGGAATGTGGTTGGTATTGTGATGTTTGGCCTGCTAGCTAGATAAGTTAGGCACAAGTTACTCCAATATCAGTCTCAACAAGTTGTGACCAAAAATCATGTTATTAATGTATTATTTGGGCTATTCATAATATAATTTCCACCAACAACAATAATATTAATAGAATTAACAGCTAAAGGCAAACAATGTTGTGATTAATTATAATATTAGACAATGCTTCTCTTAAAATAGAAATATTAGCCATTCCAGTGCATTTATAGGTGCTCTCTAAAAAAAATACATTAGTTAAACACTATAGTCAATACCAGTACTGATAGCATGCATAAGTGGTTCAGTAGAATAAACACACCATAGCAGCGCAAACCATGTGGAAATGTTCTTTCTGCTTATTTGTCAGACTTGTCTCAGGTGGAAGCAAGAAAGTAAATACAGGAAGAAGGTCTTATATTTCTGTTCAGTTTAACATGGAGCAACACCCGACATGGCATTTATTCATAACTGAGCTAAACTTTTTAGCCATTTAGCTAAATCTTGCAGAATACAGCAGATAGTTTGGTTTGTTCCACATCTGATCACACTATTTGCATCTGCCTGAATTAGTTGCACTAGGGTATAAATGAACCGGAAGCTGATATAGCCACAGCAGGTGTTGTCAGGCTGACCATTAAACAAGATGTTATGGCACAAAAGCAGTGCAAGCAAATAATTATCTGAACTAAGTGCACAACACCACACTTACAGTAATACCATATACTGCTGTAAGATTTAAAGATGGTATGAAAGTGGATACTGCCTAGCCCTGATGTCAAGTCATGTATACAAAAACTGCAGCTGATGCACAGCAGGATCACAGAAAATGTAATTAACCCAGAGCCCACAAGTAGGTGTACCTCTCAGTGGTTTAAATAAAAGGAAATTGAGAAAAAGTCATAGACATTGTTAAAATAAAATAAAAAACTGACATAAATCTGACAGTTTTGCAATGCTTTAAAAAAATTAGATACTAATTAACATCTACAGACAGCAATTGGTTGCAGTCATTGTTGCGTAGTTCAGGAATTCAGCCACAGTAAAGTTTTACAGTTATGACTAAATCCTTAATTGTTTTTAAAAACAACTCTCTTGTAAATGGTTAATGCTTTTATTCAAGGTCAGCATAATGCTAATTTATGTTGCCATGAGATCGGTGTTATTGCTAAGATTAGTGCTGCACTTCCAGTAAATTAATTAAAGTTTGATTTGCGCTGATTGTTTCTGTGGTATTTAAGGTTGGCACTTCTCTTGACTTATTAGTCTGGAGTTAACACAATTTTAACTATTATTTTTGTTACTGTTAAATCAATTATTTAATAGTTTATGCAGGCTATGTGCACTGACATGCCACATGGACACTGGACAGAAACTAGTGTTGTGTACAATGACATGTCCTGTGAAAGCTAAACTGTACAGACCTGTCGGATGTGAATGTGAATTCTGCCAGAGGCTCTCGTCTGTGTGCATGGACAGTCACAATCATTACCACAATCAGTACCCACTATCAGGCCTTGCTTGAAGTCTGATAGTTCATGTAGCCTTGCCATGAGCATGCTATCCAGTATTCAGCGTAACTCACAAGATAACACCTCACAGCTTGTAGATGTGAAAAATCTTTGCCAATGCATTGTTTTGCCTTTTAGGCTAGTGATGTCTTTTTTGTAAACTGGAACATGCATTAACCATAGATATTGACCTATATGGTCAAAAGTCAACACATATCACTATAATCTGTATAATCTGTGTGAACATGGGCAGATTCTGACAGGAATCATGGACTCCGCTGCAGCATGATCAGAATGTTTTATAAACAGGGCTGATGGGTTCCATAAGGGAAAATGTTATGCTGTCACTTGGTCTTGTCTGGTCTTGTCTTCTTTTTAGCAGCTTGACAGCTGTCTGAGCTTGTTTTATACCCTTGCTGGTTGTTACAGCTCAGAATAACAAACAGCCTTCATCAAATCAGCAAACATAGACACAAGGCTAGGGATTTTATTGAATGCTTGTAATGATTTTGCAGTTTTTTCTGGCTGGACAAATTGTCATTCTGAGCTGAAACCGAATATGTCTTGCAGGAAGAGTGGAGTATGATGTGACCTTTCGCTAGTTTATTTTGTTGGACATTAGCCTGAGTTTTTAATAAGTATGTTGTGCTAAAGTTAAAGAGCAGTGATTAAAATATACAGTGTTGGGGATATGCTTTAATGCTGGAATCACATCAATATACAGATAAATAATTACTTAATTCAACATTGGTCCAGAATTGGGCCCATATTGGCGCAACCCTAAAGAGAAAGTTAGGCAAAAAAAAAATCTTCATGACACGTATTTGTTAGTTTTCAAAGCAGTGGTCGTGACAACAATGCCATTAGGCTTCTTTTGTAGCTTTTCTTTTTAAAACACAGATTTAAATAATTAGTACATGCATTTTCAGAAACTAAGCATATCATTTTAAATGATTGAGCAGTAAGAGTGTTTCTGCTCAAACAAACCCTGATGTAAAATCACTATTTTGTGTCTGAATGTTGTCTGCACTTATTCTAAAATCAGTGTGTAGCTGATAAAAAATACTTACAATATGGGATTGCTTGAATAATTTTAGAAATTTTATGAGATGGTTAGTTGTGTTCTTTTCACAGTACCTTTGGGATTGTTGTTTCTTTCATTTTATTCTACATCTTCTAGTAGAACATGAGGCATGACAACTGTATTTGATAAGCTATTGGCAAATAAAGCTTAGTATTCTTGTCTCCAGTTTAATCCTCCCACAAAACAGCATTTCAGACTGATCTGCTGCAATCAATTAATGTCATGTCTGACTGTTAATACATAACACTTGTATTGGGCTGTCTTAATTTACTGGATTTTAAAACTACTGAGGTAAGTTTAAGTCTGTTTTTATCTGACCCCTTGATTATTCAAACAATCAACAACAAAAATCAATGGATTCAATGATATTCAGTTCGATCAGTAGTGTCAGGTATGTACTCCTGTTCAGTCAATAAACCAAACTTGCACAGTATGTATGTTCAGTAGGCCAATCTCTTACAGTGGTCCCTAAAGGTTTTATGTCCATGGCTTAAAAAGTGACTTTGCAAGGGTATGTAGGACATTGCCCTAGTTTCCAGCACATGCTAAATCTAGGCCCTACAGTATTATTAGGTAGAATATGATTGGTCCGTATTGCTGCAGCTTTGAAGACCCATGCTTGTGACTGAAGGTCACAATTTGGAAGAATGTGAGATGTAAAGTTTTTCCTGTTTGGTGAATAGGACGCCTATCTTTCTGTTTGTGTTTGCATTATTTTGCCACATTCTTCAACTCCCTAACTTGTCTCAAAATTATTAGATTGAGCACAAACACTCCAGAAAACACAGTTCCATTGCGACTCAGCTCAGTGCCTGGCTTAAGGCATGGTGCCAATTGATTTCTGTTTGTCTGCTACAGAGAGTCCTATTCTATTGGCTGTACTTTGACACCGACACATCTGTGTCTCAGCAGTGGTTGCAAATTAAAGTAGATAAATGTATTGATTTGAAGGGATGTCCACCAACATTTGGACACATACTGTATAATGCTGATGGAAGCTGGGGGCAGTATTTGATAAATGACTAACTCAATAAGTCAGAGCTGTTCTTTTAGACTGTCATTATGATTTATAGGTTCTCGTGTATTAATGACCACATAGATGAAAAATGTAAATCACACCACCGCAATAAATACAAGTCATGATTTGAGCTCTCCATTCCTGACAGCTGTACACAAGCAAGTAATATTCCAAGGATTTTATATAAATATGATTTGTGTGAGATCATATGCAGCATCATTAAAGTTTTGTAGTACATTAGCAGTGTTCCAGCCTTAAGTGGCAATGATGGGGTGTCATTCTCCGTATCAGAGTCAGTTAAGATTGTAAAGCTGTTATTTCATGGAAAAATAAGAACATTCTTTAGATATGACTAAGAATACAGACAAACGTGAAAGTTTGTAAAATAAAATGTATTTTTGATTTAAGAAGAACTTTTATAAAAATGCTATGTGCTGAAAAATCCGTAATAGTATGTGTGTGGCCATCTAGCTGAATTTCTTACTGTAAGTGAGATAAGTGAGAGAGACATTGAATAGATAGATGGATAGATTGATCAAAACCATATACCTTAACCTGACCCCTTAACCAAACTGACACCTATCAATATACTAAGTGTATGCTCCTATAGGCATGTTGGCCTTGGTGTGGCAGTCACTGATGCCTCTTTGTGTGATGTTTGTTTCCACTGGTCAGGGACAATTGCACTGTGATCTAAGGCTGTATTGCTTTAATGAAGTGGACAGTGTGTTCTCACAGTTAACACTGGCAGCTCTCTTTCTTTGGTGTGAGGAGGAGTTGTGGTGTTCTGTCTTTCTGGATCTTTCTCTCACATTCTCTCTCACATACTCTCTCTATCTTGCTCTCTTGTTCACTCTCTCACTTTCTCCTACTTTGTTCCTTTCTTTATTTCTGCCTTCCTTTGCTTCTGCTTCGTTTTAGCTTTCGATCTCTATCTTTCTCTGTCCAGTTAAAGATCAGTCTTCCATAAAAGGTGGGGTGAAATGTGTATTCATGTTTTTTGCATACTGTGGTATGTGTGTGCATGAATGTGTGTGAGAGAGAATGAGTGTGTCTACTGTACCTTCAGCTCAGTGAGAGAGCAGCTGGCTACGTGAAGTGAATTATAAGCAGCCCTCAGCAGTTCTTCATCCTCTTTTGGTCACAGCCAACTCTAATGAGACCCGGCCGGGAAGAGATAAAACGCAATAAAACTGCCTCTCCAGAGGGCCAAAGAGGAAAGAGACTGAAAGGAGAAGAACAAGATTAGCATATATATTTTCTAAGCAAACTGCATTACTTTGAGGATTTGTTCTTTCTTTAGTTTTAGTGATCTACAAACAATCTGTTTTGTCCTGGAACAGGCAGAGACTTCAGGGTCTCTTTAAAATGATGTTAATGAGTTGTTGATGTAATCCACGGTTAGCTAGTTAGTTATGTAAAAAATGCAACAAAAAACATTTTCAGAACAGGTTGTTACCATTTAGACCTCAAAAAGGTGGGGAAGGTTTTGAGGTGTAATTGAAGATGTTTGCTGGACTGAACCATTACAATGACATCCCAGAAGTCATTGGACAGCAAAATTAACATTCATTGGGAATGCCCACACCTTTGTAAGTTGTGAGGTGTTCTCTTATGAGTGAGAATAAACCCTGGCCTGGGTCCTCATGGAATTATTTTGTGAGTGAGGCCAGATAGTGGCAGCCATATGTGTAGGAGGTACCATTTCCACTAGTAGTGATAGTGACTGGCAGTGTCGACCTAGAGTTGTCTGTGCAAGAAAACGCAACTCTTTCAGATCTCACATCCACGTTCCATGCAGGAGGTCCCAGGTGCATGCACTGCAGGTCATTGCAGCATTCTTTAGCTTGCATTGGGCATGGCAAAAGTCATGGGACACTACAAGTTTCTGTTCCATGACATGTGGCATGTTGGTTTACTCTCTTTAGGTTGAATGGCAAATAAAAAGAAAATGTAAACATGGAAGTTGAACCATGTTTTTCATGTACTAATGGTATCTGTGACATGCTCTATAAAATAAATTATAAAATATCATATTTCCCACATATAATTTCAACCTGATCTTCTAGTAACTGCTGATTAATTCTTATTCTGTGGAGCAGTTGAACTACTCTTGCTTCACAGAATGTTCCACAAAACCAAGAGCCATTAAGAGCTGCATTAATCTAATCCTCTTAGTGTTTTTATTGTGTACTTTTTTCTAATTTGCAGTTCTGTGGGGTGGCTGTCATGCTGTGATGTCCAGCACAGCTGGGTAATGTAATGAAACATCTAAGCAGCTGACATTGGGTTTGAGTTGATGGAGACAGAGCAGGCTTGGCATGTGCCAAGAAATGGACTACTGTTTCTTATAAACATATTTACTTCGTTGAATTCTGCCCATTGGATTTGCTTTGTGTTGCCTTTATTTTCAGGAGGTGTGTTTTATTTTATTTATTTATTTTTTTTTCAATTTAATGTGCTGGCTGGAGTATGTTAATACATAAATCTCAATATTCTTTAAATATATGGGAGGTTGTGGAAAAGACAAGGGTGAGATGTCAGCTGAGATGTCCTCTGGCAGGTTCTAAATGTAAAGATGAGCACTCTTGAATATCCCATTTTAAAAATCAGTAATTTGATTACCTCCCAGCACTAATTGGTAAGTGTTTACTTTTAACAAGTGGATATCATGAGTTTTATTAGGAACACTAAATGAATAATAATAATCTTCTCTCTCTCTCTAGGGTTTTTAGGGCCCGATGACAAAATGAGGCTGTGAAGGTTTCTCTCAGCATACAGTCATGACAGATATGAGCATGGCCACTGCCAAGAAAGGTGAGTATAGATCTACCTGCACTGACATGCCAAAATCATAGGACAGGAACTTGTACCATTGCATATGTCATGTGAGCTTAGAAAGCTTCACTGACCAAAGGGAAATGCATGTAAGTTCTCCTGCATTCATTGTGAAATTGATTCTCTTAGAGTAGCTTGTCTATTTGCATGTGCAATTCTAGCCAGACACTGCTGGTGATGATACCTATGGTTCGAGGAATGTTAAATCCGACTCGAAGTATAAACTCGGACGGCTGCTTAGGGTACTTGTGCAGGCTACGCTGTAGGCAATGCATTGACAACAAAATATAAACTAGCCTTTACTACGTTAATCTTAACTTTTTGAGTGTATTAATGAAGACTATTATACTGTGTTTTATGTTTCTTAAACCTGAAGCAGTACCTTATTAGATTCCAAGGCATACTTTTTTGAGTGAAGGCCACTTGCAAATGCTCCAAACAAAGAACAAGCACTCTAAAAATAATCCAACTTTATCCAGATGAAGGCTATTGAAAATACCACTCAGCTTATCCAGCCGTTTGGGAGACCTGCTGTGTTTTGTTTATGAAAAGGAGACTTAATAGTAATAACGCTGACTGTGGAGCAGTAATAGATTTTAATTTATTTCTTTTTATATAATGCTTATTATTATTATTATTATTATTATTTATTATTATTATGGCTGCTGGATGCTTTATTATTTAAGAGAAGGGGAAACAGTGCTTTGTGTGCTTGAGGAAACTGGAAATTTCTGTAGAAGCTCTGAACCAAATTGCATCCCACAACTAAACACAGACAGTGTCTTAGTGTGGTTTATCGCAGTTATCAGCTGTTCTCGTTCTCGAACTCACACTCCGGCCATTCTCTGGAGACTCATGTGGACATCAGTGACCGGGGCTTTCTGATTGATGATTACCATGGCAACCAGCAAGAAAAGGAACCAAGGCTGAATATTTCCATGCAGGGATGCACTGGAATTAATTGTTTTGTCTAAAACAGGTTTTCATTAATTTAACCAATTGTTTTTCGCACCGTAGCAATAAATATTACATATATTGCATTATTAAATATGTCATTTATTTTTCTTACAAAACTATAATTTTGCCACTCAGCTAACAGCCTTTCCAGAGACTTTATTATTAACCAAACCAGCCACTGACTGCAGTGTGAGTTGTTATTTTTGGTAAGGCTAATCATTGTGCCTGCTAATAGATAAAATCCCACTTTTCAACACAGACCCATCAGCTTTTTTTTTTTTTGCTTAATCAGAGTAGGCTCAATAAGGAAGCCCCCACTTGATGTGGAGATCTGCACAAGCACAGTATATATAACAACCCAAAAACAATCTATGTTTTGTGTGTTATTGAGCCGAATGCTAGAAAAGGGTCTCTCCCTATTCTAACAATTGGGGGCTGGTCTTTTATGACTAGAAATAACTATGGCTGTGATTCATAACAGGCATGGTTATGTTAAAGCGGTTTATATGTGACGCTAACTGCTTTTCCGAGCTGAATTCCTTGCTCATAGCTGGGGACCGGTTGAAACACGTGACTGTAAGAATATAGAGCGCCCTTCTATTTGTTAATAGCTTCATGCTAACTCTGATATCCCTCAACTGCAAAAAAAATCCTTGTGAAAACACTGCAGAAAAAAATATTGTACAGGGTGTGTGAATTGTGCTGCCTTTTTACTTCTTTGGCTGAAGCCCAAAGGTGCTTTTTTCTGTCAAATATGCAGTGCATCCCTATGTAGTATTCTAGTGCTCAGTACTCTTTCTGGCAATCAGTCTGCCTCCCTCTCAACTACAAACTCATAGTTGTCACCACTAGCAGCGGTCAAAAAATGAGCAGATGGGGTAATCCGAATATCCATAATTGTGTAACAGGAGACAGGCTAACTAGGTCAACACCAAAAACTGGTAGATCCAGGAGAAACCCAGAAAAAGACAATATAAGGTCAACAGTATGGCTCAGTAATGCAGCTGAACACACAAAACAGCGTGTAAACTGACACTGACCAAATAGGAGCAGTGTCAGTGGTCAGGGCAAAGGGACAACGTAAGACTCCACAGAAAGATTCCAATAAAATCTAAAAAAATGTTCACAGACATTTTCTTACCACGTTATCCTTTCTAACCTTTTGTTAATCTTGACTGGATCCTGTAAAATAAGACACATTGTGTCCAAAAAGAAGTTTGGCCTAAATTGTGCAGAATTAATGTTAATTTAAGATGAAAAACCTTTGGGGTGCTGGGGTAGAGGGAAAAAAACTGGCCATTTCTTTCAAATGTCTGCATTCTTTGGAAGTCTTTATTGATCTATTTGCTTGTGCCAGGAGCAGCACAACATTATTTTGACCCTTGACACACATATATCTTTAACTCAAATTACATTAAATCTACCTCTGTATGCAGTTGTGATTCATTTGCAAATGAGCAATTGTGTTCATGGCTGTGACTTAAAACTGCCTGTAGTATCTATATATGGTTTATATAGAACATTATGCCCACAACTAACTCAGGGACTGTATGTACTTTGCACTTTAACCAGAGCTCCCTCCACTCTACTAAGCTGTGTACTGTTTTTCTCTACCTAAAAACCCCAGATGCCATGCTCATTAAGACACTGTACAACAACAGACATTCACATCATGTACCTTTCCAATTACATACACAACATATTGCTTTTTCGTTTTAATATCAGTGTAGTAACTTAGACTGTACATTAGCACATGTTCATTGACATGTTTGTATTTATTGTTTTTGGTGCTTAATATCAACCCTCTTTCATGTCTTGTCTATAGTCTTTTCACTGTTAAACCGCCTATACTGAGACTTGGAAAAGTGGTTTGTCTATTTATCTTTAAAAAATAGTTAATGTGTTAAAAAACAAACAAGTAAACTGGCTTTATTTAACCCCAATAAATACTTAAAAACTGTTTATTTATGAGTTGACTAAATCCAGTTCAATTGCTTTCTATGACATAAATCAGTTTTCTTTAGGTTTAACTGACAAACACTTTTTTTATTGTGACTTTGGTGTTTCATTGTACTGTATAACCCCAAGTTAGTATAATGACAATATTTAATTGATTTGAATTGGAAATATAATTTATAAAAGTGCAATATGTCTAAAGATCACTGGGATGTAGCCCCTTTAAAAATGGAAAGAGCTGCTCTGAAAGCATGTAGCAGGATGAGCAGAAGCTCACAGAATCCAATAGCTTAGCTTCCAAAAGCTACTTGTTCATGTGAATTTCACCGCTTTTCTCTATTAACAAAAGAGATGATAAACATGTGGGGGAAGTGGAAGATCTAGAATGGGAGAAAAAAGAAACACCACAAAAGATGGACAGACAAATATGGCAAAAGCTATGTAAATGAGAGAAACAGTATTTTTAAGCATATGAAGGGGGTACACAGAAAGGGCAGCCTTTATAGCATAAAGTACAAAGCTTCTTTACCCCTCTCTTCATGGTGAAATGCATAACAGGATTATTGCACAGCTGTGGACACAGTGATAAAGCTCAGAGTTAAGCCTGTGCTCCAAGAAGTTACACAAGTAGTGAAGTTACACAAGAAGGGACAATTCCATTCAAAATTCTTCATTTGAAAACTAACATGCCATAAAACAAGTTTGATGAAACCCTATTAATGTATTTTCACCAAAACATATTTAACCTTATTAAGAAAAGGTGGCATCTTCCAAGTAATGCCTTGCAGGTCAGGCTAGAAGAGGCATTTTAAGCGTACACCACATGACTTGGAGTGTTTTTCTATAGTTAGTCAGAACAAAGTGTGGTCTTGTAGTCAATCTTTTAGTGGTTGTAGTTTGTACACAACACAAATGATCAGTGACATAAGATCACAAATTAAAAGACTTTGACCATGAGGAACCATCAACAAGTCCAAACATTTGTGCTCCAAAATCACATTTATCATTAAATTACAACCAGAAACTAATGTAATTCTGTCTGTGAAATATTTTATTTCTTCCAGGATGGATTTTTGTAAAGACATATCAATACATATTTTATATTTTACAGATTTGCAGCAAAAACAAATAAAAGAGAAAGAAAAGCATTTGGACAATGTCCTGCATTCTCTTTGTCTGTTGCTAGTCACTGTAAACAGTAACGTCCGCTCACAACACTTCACACAGTACCAGATGTAGAGATGCCGATATGCTCCTGACTTTTGTCTGCAATCTTCAAAAACAGTTGGTGACTGGACAAAAATACAGCCTAAAATTGTGCAGCATGAACCTGGCATTGTTCACTGACTGAAATTTGTTGAACTGTGCATGTGCAGTGATTAAAAAAAAATATGGCTGAAGTTGTGTAGTTTCCTTTGGGTTTGTGTATTTGCTTAGAATATTAGGTTAAAGAAAAAAATAAAAAATAATAATATATATTAAATTTATTTATTAATTATGTTAAAAGAAAAGTAGTGTGAAAGTATATAAAGTATAGAAAGTTTGTCTTGATCCAAAATTTATCTGATAAAATCTCAGCAATCTAAAAATATTTTGGTCGGTCTATTCTCAGCTTGTTATAACAGAATGCCATAGAACATATATTGTTTTGTAGAGGTCTTCGGATGATTCTAAGTAATGTATCTGAAAAATTACATTTTGTTTTCTAACTTGGTTTGGACACGGCACTATATTTGCTGGTTAAAGGAATAAAAAGAAAGCAGTTGCGGTTGGACAGCAGTATGTCTGAATTCAACCTCCGCATTTAACCCATCTGTGGCAGTGAACACACTCACTCTCGAGTGAATAAGTCAGTGAGAACACATACTTTCAGAGTGGTGGGCTGCCGCCTTGCTGCACAGGGAGCATTTGGGGGTTAGGTGCCTTGCTCAAGGGCACCTTGGCCGCAAAAGTTGAGTGAGAAGAAAGCGCTGTTTCTTCTGCTGTGTTTACACACCATCTTGCTTGTATTTACAACCTACCAAGGACTACCACAAAGGTCATTTATGTACTGTGAGAAGAGATATGAAGGATTCTCTGTGTCCTCTATTTAAAGAATTTCCGTCTATAATCATGACCTTCAATTTTATTTATTTATAAAATCTTTATCAAACCGGGGATCCCTTGAGATTAAATCTCTTTTTTAGAGGGAGACCAGATTTAGCTTTGGTTGAAACCTCCAAGCAATTTCATCATTTAATCCACAATTGAATGAGGGCAAAGTGTTCTGTTTGCTCATAGACTCATGATCTCATTTCTTGGTTTATGTTAAAAAAATAGTGTAAAAATATCAGATACATTTTCCTCAAAAAGATTATTAATTGCAGAGAAAGCAGTGTTCCAACTATTCTCATGCGTAATGAGTCTATGTAAGAATCAGTGTGTTGTCCTAATAAGGAAATCAGTGTGTTGTTTGGTTTTGCTGTCTAAACTAGTGATGCCCTGAAACAAATATGGCTGGAACATTCTGGGGACCTGATCACTGACTCGTGACCCTTATCACAAGAAATATTCCTTATGAACTGGAAGTAGAAATAGCTCAGTTGATGGAAATGTTTAGCACAAGTCAGATATAAAACAGGAAAGTGAACTGTTGGATTTGTTTTCTGATATGGAGAGGCAGAGAGGGAGAGCAAGACAAGGTTTAGGCATTGGAGATGATTATGTTGATTATATTGATTATGTTGAGCTCAAGAAAAGGTATGATTGTATAATATGTAAAACTTTTGCATAACCTGAACTAGGGCTGTAAAATATTTGCACCACTGTATGTATTGATAATTTAATTATTGTACAACCCTAGCCTGAACACAGATTTCGAATACTGTACCCTTGTGTACAGTGTTGTGAAAAAGGTGTTTGCCCCTTGATGATTTCTTATTTTTTAGCATGTTTGTCAGTTTGTCTTTAGTAAGGGAGAAAAAAAAAACCTACATGGCCCTGTGGGAAAAACGGATGCATTAACTTAACATTAACATTAACATTAAAATTGTGTTAATTGTGTTGCCTTTTATTAATGTTTAAATTTGTTTGATGTTCTAAAACATTCAAGAGTGACAAACGTGCAAATAATAAAAAAAATTAATCACGAAGAGGGCAAACAAATTTGAATAGGTTTCTAGTTCATGGTTTACTGTGTACTCTCACTCCTCACACTCTCAGAATTCCTCCTGTTCTTGCTGGTGTTATTCTAAAACGTCCTGCTGTAGCATCCATATTTACAGATGATTAATAAATAAAGCTTTGCCAGTTTATTACTGTAGACTGATGATGATTATGTGCTGAGACAATCCTCTTAAGCTTCTCTAGCCCATCATTCTTCTTCAGAAACATTGTAAGGAGATCACAAGAACACTGATAATGTACTTTACATTTCTCTCAGAGGCTTTACAGACAGGTTGTTCCAAGTGTCATGTAAGATTTCAGAAATTATCCCTTCATTTAAATCCTGTCTTTGACTTAAACAAAATAAAGATTCCATTCACCTTTTTAAAAAGTGCTTTGCCACCTTTTCCAAGCTCAAGATTCAATTCAACTTTTATTTAATAGTTTAGATTAATATTGTGTTTTTACACTAGTAAGCCTGGAGCAGGGTTCATGTGCGTGTTTACATTGTTTATATGTTGTCTGACGGATTTGTTTTTTACTTTAGTGAGTGGTTTTAAGAACTTTGCTATATCCTTTGATCATCACCTATGTGGGCTGCGTTTTACAATACTTGACAAATTATTGTTTTTTTTTTTGTTTTTTATTTGGTGAAATGCCGTTCCAGGTGCCATTCCATCACACTGCTGAATAAGTTTTAAAACTGATTACCCTCAGATTTCTTTTATTTTTGTGTCTCAATAAGTATAAATCTACAGTTACAGTAGATACAAGACTCACAAATATAAGCATGTCAGTCCATACTGCTGTGGGATGTTCATGCACACACAGAGGAGTCGGGTTTCGGCACAACATGACCTCTCTTTTCTTTTTTCTTTTTTTTCTTTCTTCTTTTTGGTCATAAAATGGATGACAACCTGTTTTAAATTCCTGTAATTAAATGTGCTTACCATCCATGAAAGTGCTTTCACACTGAAAACAAATGCTATTTTTTCTGGCCAAATTGGAAAGTTTGCAAGTCTAGTATTGCTGGAAAAAAAAACTAAGTTTAAAAGTCTCCTTATACAAAGCACCACAGCTGAGTGTGAGTTTCTTTAGTAAAAGTCCAAACTATGATGCAGTTTTAAAGTTCTATGTACTATTTCCAAATTATTTTTGTGTTGTATTGGAACTGTCAGACCTACTGTATTTATGAACAGGATTTTAAAGAAGATCTCAGCTCTCTCTAGCAGCTGTGATTCAGTGCATGGGTGTTAATGATTTTCTTTGTGTGTATGTTAATGACTCCACAGTTTCCTCTAAAGCGGGAGGCGTTCGTTTTGCTGAGGAGAATGCTGCTGCTGCTGCCGCCGCCGCCACCGCTCACTCTCATGTACACTTTGACGAGAAATTGCACGACTCTGTTGTCATGGTGATTCCGGAGTCAGATGGAAACTTCCTGGTTAAGGTGAGATTGGCTTGACTGTCCATGTTTATTAGTAAAGTTACTGGCAATATATTTGACATTTAATATTGTTTGTTGTAATTTAATTTTGTAATATAAGGTTACATTTATTTCACTTAAATAATCACACAGTCACTTCAACATGGGTATCAATCTGCCCAGTTAGAAAGCAGATGGCAAGCTTTACTGCCTTGGTGCAAATGGAAATGACAATAGAAATGAAAGGAAATGATTTTGCAGGTGGTGGCCACAGAAAAATACTATACACTATTTATTCTTACTGACTGATTCTTCACTAGTTTTTGCCTTTGCATATTACTTAGTATCCAGTGCAGGCTTTACAAGAAGTCCAGCTCCTCCAGGATGGCAAGTCCATATATAACTAATTTGTCTAATGTCTTGTATCCGTCTCTCAACAGACTTAAAAAGGACACGGACAGTCTATTGGTGTATGTTTTGTCATTTTTGTTATTGCCAACATGGTCTTAAAGTAGTGGTGATAAAAAAAATCATATGTTTAATTTCCGCATTCCTCCAGATACCCTGATAATTGATGGCAGATATACATGGAATAGGATGTAAAATAATTAGCACACTTTTAATTGTGGTATCAGTGGTGTTTCTTATAAATGATTTGAATAAAGAATACATTTGTTGATTTTGTTTTAGAATCCATGTCACTTGATCCCGGAAATACAGCCCATTGGTTATAATGAATAGTGGTTTATTTAGTTAACAACAAGCACTGCATTCTAGCTGTTAAACACGGACATGGTAGTATGATTGTTTAGACTAGAGACGGCAAAGCAGCCTTAATTTGCTTAACTGCAAGCAAATTAATTTGATCATGTCTGTCAAAGGTGTTTTATTCCCATGCATATCAATTTGAGAGCCTTGTTTTGAACAATACAGATCACTGTATTGCTGCTTTCCTACTAATGCCTAAGTGTGTTCTGCAGTGCAAATCCAAAGCCACTTCTAGAAACTCCTCCTGAATAAATAAGCTTTACTTATTCATCTCATGAATGAACCTCTTGGCCTGTCCTCATAATTGAATTTGGAAAAGAAGCTGATAATCATTATGCTGTTATGCGGTTTATAATGGATTAGTTAAATTAAGCCCATTAGGGCAGGCTGTGATACAGCTCTGATCTAGGAAGTCCACCTGGGGCTGAACTCTTGCCAAAGCACAACCCTGCTTTTATCTCGTCTGAGCTCTCCCAGTCGCTCTGAAGGCTGGGAGCAAGGTTGGCAGATTCTTTTCGGAGTCTCTAAACCTATTAATTCTACAGAACCCTGTGTGTTTGTTCTCATTATATCTCCACTCTGCTACCTCAGGCCATGGACTAGTGCATCTCAAAAAATTAGAATATCATTGAAAAGTTACTTTATTTTAGTAATTCAGTTCAAAATGTAAAACTCATATTATATAGATGTATTACCAATAGAGTGATCTATTTTAAGCGTTTATTTATTTTATTGTTGATGATAATGGCTTACAGACAATGGAGAAAAAAAAATCAGTTCTGACAGTGTGGGCAGTGTGCCAAGTCCTGCTGAAAAATGAAAACCGCATCTCCATAAAAGTTGTCAGCAGAGGGAAGCATGAAGTGCTATAAGATTTTCCAGGAAAACACTGCACTGACTTTGGACTTAATATATCACAGTGGATCAACACCAGCAGATGACATGTCTCTCCAAACCATCACTGACCATCAGTAAATTTTGCATTTTATTTGGAAATCAAGAGACCAGAGTCTGGAGACAAAGAATCCTGGGCACCTAACAGAAATAAAAAATATACCAATATTGCAGTCAATTCATGCCTTCACAAAACACAAAATAGCATCTAATACATCCTATATAAATAAATTCATTTTGGGTGTTAGAATTTGACTTTCAATCCAGTATCAAACAGAATCTAATGTGTCTTCTTGTTGAAACATCCCACTTGCTATTTTACATTCATTCGCACTCAGTAATGCACACACCCTACCCACAGGCACTCAAACACTTCGATTCTCATCTTTCTTGGATTGTGGCTGGCTCATGAGTGAGACACACCCACATATTTTGTCTGCTTTTATCAGCTGCTTGACATAATGCCCAAAATGTGTTCCTGTCTGCACCCCGTGTTGCTATAGAGACAGCAGATGAGATATCCGACTTCAGAATCAGCCAGGAGTGTGTGAGTGTGTGTATGTGTGTTGAGTTGTGTAAGCACAATATAAGATGGGAAAAAATGACGCCCCCACTTTTCTGTCTGAACACTATATAGCTGCAGGACATGCAGCAATATGATCAAAATACTGATATTATGTGCATGTTGCTATTGTGATATTTCCTGGTATATTGAAACATGTTAGAGAACCAGTTAGCTTTTCAGCCACCTTGCCCATCAAATACCCTAAAACCTTCTTAAAACAGCTACCAGCAAAAGGTGGTCTAGAGCTTTTGGATCACTATTTGTTTTTTATTCTTTTTTTTTAAGCTTAATATGAAAGTATTAAAGAAGGTCAAAACCACTTTTAGTCTTGTAATGTTAAGCAATATAGCTTGAGTGCAGGATAACTTGAAGGCCTGTCAAAGGGAAGTACAACTGTCATGTTCCAGTTGGTATTAGATTAAGAACAGATAACTGCATCATAACAAAATCCAGATGAACACCTGCTTATGCTGCTAACTGGTTTCAGAAGATCTAAGCAGGTCATTGATGATTATATGGTTGAAACCTGCTCATCTGGTTGTGCTTGCTTACCTGTGCAGGTAAGCAAGGTGGTTGAACAGCTCAACGCCTGACCAGAACAGCATATTATTTCATTTGAGTTTTCTGTTTCATGCTGACGTTAGTTTTGACTCGTCTGATTACACAAATGTAGCTGTAATTGCATGCTCTCCTGTGTGTTTTTATTGTGTATTATATGTATAATTTTTATATGTATATAAAAAGCTGTTTATCCTGTCAGAGGTATTAAGATGCACTGAAGCTCTTATAGTGCAGCTGTAGTAAGTGTGAATACATTACCGGTAGTTACATTTCTGATTAATATGGTGTAACTACACAATTAATAGACACACTTGAAATAAATTGGTGTCAAAAAAGTACTCTTTAGTAGAACAAATGTGAAAAGAGTTATCATATAATTGGCAAATAATATTAAAGGAATACATCAAAAGAGCCGGGCACTCGTTGCCAATGTATGTTGTTGAAACACTGTATTGTGCTTTGTTAGTATGTCTGCACTCTGCAGGGATGTTAATGTTCAGTTTTTAGTATTTTTTTTAAACTATAGTTTTAGAATTACTTTGGAAATGCAAGTGGTAAAAAAGTGTCAAAATGATAAAAAAAAGCCAGATTCATACGCACTGCTCTAATTCAGTGCTCTATGCCTCTATTCCTGTTGTGCTTTTTACAGGTGGGCTTTCTGAAAACACAGCACAAGTATGAGATCATTTTCACACTGCCAGAGGTTCCAGCACTTGGGAAAGACGTGTGTCCTGCTCCAGTGCCCAACCCTTACCTCCACATAAAAGAGATTACACCAGCCCCTGATGGTATGTCTAACTTCAATCAGCAATCAGACCTATAAGATCATGTCATTAGCACACAACGGCTAGTGTAAAAGAATAAGAATATTTGAGGAATTCTTACTTTAGCTTTTTTTTTTTTTTTTTTGCATCTGAAGAGTTTTTAGATCTTTAGATTGTGTTTGTTTGTTTATTTATATGTTTATTTATTCATTCAAAATATAAACATGCTAAGTAAAAGCTTACCTTAGTTAAGTCTGATTACTGTATAAAGAAAGGACTAGCTGATCAATGTAGTAATGCAGTGAAAGAAAGCTAAATATTTTTATTTTCTTCCTTCATAGCGTAGATTATTTTATAGGAATGTGCCAAAAATTGTTGTAGAACTTCATCACAAGCAGCTTCTTCATTAATGTGCCAGTGCAGCACTGATGTGTGTTTACCTTTTGACTTTGAGCAAAGAGGGAATTTGTCATCTGGGTACAGGCAGTGCATTGCTTGCATCAGGATCTATAAACAGCACCTTGGGCTGGCTGACCTTCAGTTAATTCAAGCCAAGCGTTTCAAATTAGCAACAAAACAATAGCAAGTAGACGCACAAATGCTTTTCATTGCAGGCCATTAAACTCAATGAATCATTTATGGTGCATTTGTGAGGCTGCTGTTTACTGTGGCTGAGGCTTTGGGGAACATTAGCAAGGGAGCTGGCTAGCTCCAGGCCTTTTCCATTACACTGCTTCGTATGGCTGTGCATGTGGGACTCAGTGTGTTGAGTAACTGCTGCTCCCTTGCAACCATGATTAACAAGTTCTTAAATTCAGGAAGTTTTTTTTTTTTCCTTTCTACTTCATGGGGTGTCTGACTGATCGGTCACCACCAACCGCCTTGGGTTCATCTCTCGCTGTGTGAAAAACATCTGAACAAATTGTAGAATGTTGATGAGAAACATTAGGAAATAATCTTAACAGTGTGAAAACCATCTGAACAAACTGGAATGCATCTCTTTTATGAGGTGTAGCCAACAGTGATTGTTTGTAAATAGGGAAATTTTGGCTCATGGTTAGTAGTTTCCCTTTTGTAATACTGTTGTCTAATATAATGTGAAAAACAGATTACTCTTGGGAGTTCATGACCTTTTGCTGTGGAGGGAAAGTAATGGAATGTAATATAAAACAGACTAACTTAGTGGAATGTAATGTTGTGGAAATTATACTTGATGGGAAGCAATGTATCAAGTTTACCCCAAAAGAGCCCATGGTGAGGATTGTGTGACAAACCCTTTAATGATGTAAAAATGTCTGTCCTTCACTTTAACTCATGAAGTCCCTAAGTGACATACTGAACATCCTGAGTAAATTAATTAGGTTGACAAACCAAATGCTTTAATGAAATGTTTTCCATTCCACATGTTTCATATAAACAGTTAAACATAGGTTGTAAAATTGTTGTAATTTGTTACATTGAGACCTTATTCTTAATTTACGTACAGACATTTGCTTCGTTTTAACAATAAAAACATGAATAAGCTGCTCCATTAATTTATCTAAATTAAATGTTGAATTCTGTATCAATATTCAGAACTCCCTCTGGGATCTTATGGGTTAAGTGTCATTGAGAATAGAGGATCAGATTTTTCAACATGGAATATCCATCCCCACTCATTCCTCTTTGTAAGCTGATTATACATTTATGTTTTTGTCTAATGTCGCATTCTACAGCCCTCACAATCCTGTTTTCTGTCTCAATTGAGCCTCAAATAACATTACCTCTCCCACCTCTGTCTCTAGGGGGGCTGAAGGTGACGTGTGAGTATATGGCTCACCAGGAGGGGGTGCTGTGCGAGGAGATGCTGATAGTCAGCGAGAGCAAAGAGGATGTGTGCCTAAAAGTCAAAGTTCATGCCCGTGTAATGGGTGAGTTGAGTTATGGGCTTTGGCAGCGCAGCCAGCCTTTCAGTATATAACCTTGTTCCATGAATTACAAGAATGTGTACTTAATTAAAAGCAGCGGTACATTCAAATGAACTTTACAGACTTTTTTTCCAAGGTCACCTAGTGTTTGTTCATTAGATAAAATATTCAAATTAAAGTTTTTTTTTTTATCTAGAAACTCATTTACATACCAATGTATCTGAGCAATGCTTGCAGATTTCATTAAAACATTATCATTATAATAATTTATATGTGTCTTTCACACCAAACATGATGGTTCTCAAGGTTAAATGTAAAAGACATTATTTTTATTTGGCCTCTGCTTAAAGCTTTTATAGACTACATGACTCACTTGGTCAATCACAGTCATCTCTTTTGTTTAAACAAACACTAGATCGATCAAATGGATATCCCAACTTTGTAGTTTTATCAAACTAAAAAAGTTTTATCCCATAAATGTAAAAAAGTTTGAGGTCAGCTGTGTCTAAATAATTATGATACCAACTTTCTTGTCAGTTTTTCTTGGTTTGCCTGATTAAAAAAACAATTATCATCCATAAATAATAATGCAATTGTCTAGATTGTCTAGCATGCAAATGATGCACAAGGCTAACAGATCAGGCAATGTCAAGGCAAGCATACAGCAAAGTAAGTAAGTTTGGTCCAGCTATTGAGATACAGCTATTACAGATATTGCGTAATTCCCAAAAGTACACTACACCATTCGACAATTTGACCATTTTTTGAGAAAAAAATACATATTTACAGTTTAGTTTTTTTTTGTCTACATCCTAATTTCTAAACAACACTATAGAAAAAATATATTTCATATTTTCTTCTTTCAGAATCAGCAGTACTAAATGGAGAAATAGAGTTGATCCTGACTGTCTCTACTGTCCTTGGAAATATTTCTACTAGATTTTGGAGCATTGCTGTAAGGATTGTTTTCAGTGACCTCACCTCACAAATTTTAGTGAGGTCAGGATGTTGGGTGATCATCACCCCACCTCATCCCCAACTCCCTTCTCTGTTCTTCCTAAAAATACTGGATGGAGCACCATCATTCCAGAGAACAATTTCACTGTTTCACAGCTCAATGCTGTGGGGGCTTTATACCCCACCACCCCTATACCTTCTCTTACAAACATTTGGATATACAATGCCTGAGAAAAAACCCTTTAAAGTGACTTCATAAAGAGGCAAGGAGAGGTCCTCAGTGGAATTACATCATATACAGTTTACATATTCACTGCCTTTTTTCTTATTAACACTGAAATTTGTGAACTCTGACAAAAAAGTGTAAAAGACTGAAGCAATCAATAATTTATACAGTGAGAGTGTGCTCCCCCCTACTGGACAGATTTTAAATTACAGACAAAATATGCACTACCACAAAACTGTTCTTTTTACTTTTATATAATTATTTAAAAGGGTGTACAAAATTACAAACATCACAATATGTTCACTCTCACTGGCCATGTTTCAACACCTGCTACTTACTGTAGGTTAGCTTTGTAGGTTTATATTTGCTGACTGTCTTATTTATTCTAACATAACTGTAGGCCTGTCATGATGATATTGTTGTTTTTTTAAGAACAATTAATGTTGCAAATATAAGGATAAAACAATAGCATTTTACCTATTGTAAAGTGCAATAAAAAGTAAATAGAAAATATTCCGAAAAATGAATTTGCTTTTGAATTTGCATAATGTTTTAAATAAATAACACATAAATAAATAGTCATAATAACAATGGGCAATATTTAGATAATGAAAAATGATGGAGTTTATATCCAAATATTAAACAATTAGTCTGTAGTGTAATTGTCATGATGGGCCTACCTAATCATCATTTATTACCCACAGCTGTGGTAAGAGTAGTTTGTCCACTAACCAAAAATGTCCAGCCATTAGTTTAGTCTAACAGCCACCATAAACTGACCATTGATGAAGGGCTAGATGATGATGGACTCAAACTGACCTTTATTTTCTGACTGTACACCTTCAATATACATTGATAATTAAAAGTTTATATACACTTATCATGGAAATAGATGTTATGTCAATGTTGGGCTTTACATTAACTACCAGTTTTCATTAGATTTTTGTTTTAATATATTTTTTTTATCAACACAGGATAAAAAAAACATATATAATATTCTAGATATGTACTGAAATGAAAATGTTTGACTGAGACCAAAAAACTTAAAATATTTGGCCAAAGGTTCTGCAGGTTTTAATTTGTTCCTCCACCTTTCTTATCATTGCGTAAATTAAATAGCTTACATCTAAATTTATTTTCTTGCTTTTTAAGAAAAAAGCTGTTACCTCAAATCTAAAATATTTTTCAAACACTGAACATTGTATTTTTCTTACAAAAATAAAACAAACAATAATATCAAATACATAACATCTCCGAAAGACACAACAGAAAACGCTTACCATCATTTTCACCACAGCAGTCTATTTATGTGTGAAAGTTCTACGGATTAAAGTGATAAAGAATAAGGAATAAAGAATAATGGATAAAGCTCTAGTTTTCTTTAAAGTTGTTATAATGGTTTTTAAAAAACATCTTACCTGAAACAAATTGTTGGTCAACAGTCATTCGTGTCTAAGTCTCCTAATGGCAACCAACCAGACACTGTCCCTCGCCTTCTCTCTTAGATTTTTACTTAAAATATTATTAATACACATTTTATTTTCCTCACTGGCAGCACTTCTCTGCAGGCATGAAACATGCTGTGTGTATCTGTGTCAGCACCAAGTAATTTAAAGTAGCTAAATGCATTCTTTAGTAGGAGTCACTACAAACATTTGGACATAATAGTGTATTTGTTTTTAATCGTCTTGTACAGCATAGTGCAACATGATGGAAGAAGCATAAGGGATGATTTATATTTATATAATCCCAATTGTCTTTTGTTTTTTTCTCTCAGATCGACACCACGGGACCCCGATGTTGCTAGAAGGGGTGCGGTGCATTGGAGCTGAACTTGAGTACGACTCAGAGCAAAGTGATTGGCAAGGATTTGACTAATCATGTAACTTTAAACTTCATCAGTTCAGCATATCTGTAATGTAGAAGTGGGCCTGGAACATTTTTTTTTGTTCTGAAATCTGCCCAAAAATCAGGAGCACTCAGCCCAGTGTTTCCTAATCCTGGTCCAGGAGGCACTCTGCACTGCACATTTTATTACCTGCTCTAACACTCCCTCTGCACCTCGGAATATATATATATATATATATATATATATATATATATATATATATATATATATATATATATATATATATAGCCTCAGCCAGCAGGGTCAGAGGGAAAGGGCAGTAATTCTGTTACAATACATCAGCTCACAGACGACTTGTGCTGCGGCATCACCCTTTGGAGTGATGTGGGAAGAGAGCGAGGCCAATTGTGCTCTCTCATGGCTTCGGTAGCCAATAGCAAACTACAATACTTGTTAATAAGGTAATTAGATTATTAGTGTCTCCAGGACCAGGAGTGAGAAACATGGCCTTAGTCTAACTCTACTTTCGCTTCCTTTGTCCACATATTTTGGAAAAAAATTCAGGAGATTGTTAAAGCATGTTATGAAGCCAGTAATATTTTTTTCTTTTTTTAATTGACAATGGAATCAATAGCATATGGTTGTGAGAGTGTATGTGTGTTTGTGTGCAAGTGTGTGTGCGTGTATATAAATATATATATGTACGAGGCAATAATCAAATACTATGTCCTCTTTTTAAATTTGATAAGGTTGAATATTTGTCTGTTGAATCAAAGCTGAGAACAAATGTGCTATTATTTTATTGTGTGCTTGTTCCTGTGCTTGCAGAGTTTGCTGGCTGATTTGGACTGTTGTACTGTTTTGTATGTAAGTTTAATTGCTTTTTGTCATTACCACCAGAGGACGTATGGACTTGATGTGAATTATCAAGTTCTCTTCAGGTCCAGTAGGGGTCAGTGTTGACCAAAAAATTGGCTTTTTTTGCTGACTGTAGCCATAAGAGCGTTTCAGACAACAATCACTTAAATCAGCAGCAGGGACACAACAGGTCTTCTGGCCTAATATAGAGACTGTGAATGTGAACATGAACATATTCTTTTCTATTTCTTTTCAGGAACTTATTGTACTTAATATATACTGGTGTATATGTGTGTGTGTGTGTGTGTATATATATATATACACACATATACATACAGTACAGGCCAAAAGTTTGGACACACCTTCTCTTTTTTCAATGCGTTTTCTTTATTTCTTTACTTCTTATTCCTTTATTTTCATGACTGTTTACATTGTAGATTCTCACTGAAGGCATCAAAACTGAATGAATGAACACGTGGAGTTTTATGTTCTTAACAAAAAAAGGTGAAATAACTATAGAAAAATATATATATATTTTTCTAGTTTCTTCAAAATAGCCACCCTTTCTCTGATTACTGCTTTACACACTCTTGGAATTTTCTCAATGAAATTCAAGACGTTTGATTCAAAAATGGTTTTCCAACAGTCTTGGAGGAGTTTCCAGAGGTGTTTAGCACTTGTTGGCCCCGTCATTTTTTGTTAAGTACATAAAACTCCACGTGTTCATTCATAGTTTTGATGCCTTCAGTGAGAATCTATAATACTGTGTATATTTAAGTCAAATGCTTCTGATTATCAAATTAAATGCAACAAAACATGGGATGTTTCCAGTGTCAATAAAAGGTCAATATTAATAGGTTTATAAAAAATACACAAACCCTTTTGTCTTTATACCCCATTATTATCCATATGGTGCACTTCAAGGGCTGTCCTAATTATGTTTATTTCAAGTTTGTGGCTTTTGTTCATTTGAATGAATATGCCTAAGTGCCTAAGCCATCGTCCTCTTCACTCTCCCTACTCCTCTCCTGATAACAGCATCTCTTGCTCACCAGTTAAAGTGGAATGTCTGAAGCCTTACTGAAGCCTAGTAATGTAAAAGCCGTGTTTCCATTTTAACGGTAGTATGATTATCTTGACTGTGAAGCGAAGTTACTTGTGTGAGACGATTCTTCACAGGTAGTTGCTCCAAAGCGCCTGTGATCCGAGGCCTCTGTGGATGCTAATTTTGGTGGAATGCAATGGTTTCGGTACAAACAGATTTGATTTGCTTGTCACACGTTTTCTGTCTGGGTCTGTTGCGAATACATATCCTTGTCCTTGAATGCTGTCTGCTGGCCTTTTCTAAATAAAATAAAGATGACTGTTGACTGTATGTTGTCCTTGGACCTATTGTTTTGTTCTACATACTCTGTCCATCAAAGTGTTACAATAAAACAGATGTCTGCCCAACTCTAAAGCCTAGAAGATTGACAGTACTCTAATATAAACAGCAGAACAACTAAATCTGTCTTAAAAATATGTATAAATATAAGAATATTTGAATAAATATTTTATTCTGGTTTTGAATAAGTAATAGCCTCTACTGTCCTGAGAAGGCTTTCTACTTTATTTTGGAGCATTGCTTTGATGACATGATAGCATTTAGTGGCAAGAGCATTAGTATAGTCAAGATATTGTATGGTCACCACCCACCTCATGCCAAACATCATTCACAAGAACAAAGTTCTCGCTGTGCTGAATACTGAGAGGCTTCATATCCTTTTAGCCCACACATGGCATTAGGTGTGGTGCCAATATATTTAGGTATATTCACTATTTATTGTCAGCACTCCTCTATGGGAACTTGAAAAGTTGACCAGGTGTGTATATGTGCATCCGCAGTGGGTGCTTAATTAATTGTATGCATATGTTATATATAGATTGTTCACAAACATTTGGACATATATTTGTTTTTTTTTGTTGTTTTTTTGTTTTTTGCTTGCAGATTTTAATTGTTTTGCAGAGATACAAGCAACCATTTCAATTATAAAAGAAATTACTGTAATATTTAGCTATTTGTAGTTTTTTGGTAAGTTAATCAATTTAGCCTTTAAATTGCACTATTCATTGAAAGTATATGCTTGTCCTTTTTCTTCTCCTGGCAAGTTGACAGATGATTTCTAGGCTTGTTGCCTGAAACCTATGAACTTTCTATAGCCAGTACAAAAAGAACAGAAAGATCTAGATTAAAAAATGTTGCTATGGCAGTTCACCTAGGGGTAAGCTAGTAGTGTTTCAAAGTCAAGAGTTCATTTTCAACATGGTGTCTGTTTTTGAATGCTGAAATTAATGTATTCCAATGTGTCATTTTCTGTTTTTCTGAAACTGATGAGCATTAAAAAGTAAAAGTATTTTATCAGCTTTTTAATAAAGTTGCAAGTGAACACATGTTGGTGAACTGTCTGTTGCAATGAATTAGCATATGATATTTAATAGATTCCTATTAATATGTATATATTATATATATGTATATGAATATAATATAATTTATATTACCATTATTTTTTTTTCGTCCTTGCTCGTATTCTCCAATATTCATTAGTTTTTCAGTTTGTCATTTGCACAGAATCAGCCCAAAACTTTAATGACAAGTCTGAACAAAGTAACGCCATTCTGTTGTTTGTGGAAAGTCCTTTTATTTTTATCCGAAAGGAAACCCAACAATTGTCCTTTGCGTTTTGCATTGGTTCATAATCAAACATATTTAAGCTTGACACTAGTGCTTGCCCATTTCAGTTATACACTTTGTGTCTCTGTTTGAGGACCTAGTGCCTTTGCTGATGGTGGCATCTTCTACCCCCTGGATCTGATCTTTAGGCCACTTTGTACTTTGGGAAATTGTTTGATACTCAGTAGTCCAAAATGTATTTTATTTTAATAGTTTGACCAGCCTGTCTAGCTAAAATGTGTTTCTGTATACATTTCTTTCTCACAGAATTTTATTACAATATAAATATTATTACATCTCACAGGAAATGTTATACCATTATTAAACTTACTCCCGTACCATATATGTTCTGAAATAGACCAATTATATCATAGCCAAGCAATGTATGTGTAAGGTAAGATCAGATGTATCCTGTTGTACCAGTGGATAGCTCAGCCCATACACAAACTCTAAACGATCTTTAGCTGCGCTCGTTAGTTCTGCCTGTTGTTCAGGCTTCAGGCTTTCAGAGACACAGCGGCTGATTTTTTCAAGGTTTTCCTTTGCTGAATATATAGTCTACACAGCCTGATTCATGTAGACTTCATTCTACTGCCAGATCAAGATCTTTAGTAAAACTGTTTAAAAGTTCGTATGCTCTTTAATACGTTTGTCTGTTCATAAGCATAAATACGTTCAGCTGTATATACTTACTTTCTTTTTATCGCAAACAAATCGTAAAAAATCTCTTGTTCCGTATTTGTTTTGTCCAC
This sequence comes from Astyanax mexicanus, assembly GCF_023375975.1. Lineage (NCBI taxonomy): Eukaryota > Metazoa > Chordata > Actinopteri > Characiformes > Acestrorhamphidae > Astyanax > Astyanax mexicanus. The sequence goes on along the minus strand of NC_064415.1, from coordinate 14,587,518 downwards.
AGAGCGTGTGTATCAAGGCATCGTGTCTCCAACTTGGCAAATTTACAAAAGAAAGAAAAACTTTTAATAGAAGTCCGTGTAAAAAAAGATTACCTGGATTTGGAGCATTCATGTGGTCTGTTTTTTATTATCTATACTATGAACTTAAATACAATACATTCGATATGAACTATTCCTCTAGTCATACAGTATCATAAAGTAAACCAGTTATTGTCACAATTTACGGTTCTAATATATTTCCATTAGAAGTCTTTATAGCATTACTTCTTTACAAGTCTTTTTACAGTATTGCTGCAGTTGCAACCCGGCGCTGGAGTTTTTACCTTCAGTTATACAATAAAACATCTGATAAATAAAGCGGTCCATTTTCAAAACGTCATCAAGCGCCTGTAATACAGAGCGTCTCTCCAAATTAAAACTCTCAGGTGTATTCTACCGCAATAAATAAATAAAGTTACATTTACAAGTACAAATAGATTTACAGTTACATTCAAAATTTCCCCCGTTTTAAATAAGTTTTCAATTTAGGAATAAATATATTCAGATATTAATTATTGTCTGCTTTATAATTTTTTTGTTAGCGTTTTAAAGTGACACAACCTGTGGTATACCAGAATCTGTAAAAATCTGTTTATATTTGTAAGACATGGAGCCAAATGCCTTTTAAAGAGCACTGAAAATGTTTATTGTTTTATGTTATGCATGCTGCGCCAGAGCCACCTTTGTCTAGAACTGTAATCTTATTAAGTATGAAAAAAGATTTTATTAATTCTGAATTATTGTATTGGTCCCTCCACCTTATTCCAAACTTATGCAAAGACTTCTGAAAAAAAAAAAATAAAACTAAATATCAGTTGCATAATAATAATGCCTTAGCTACACAATGTGGGTCATGTGCCTGGTCGTGGTTGTGTTGGGATACAATTCCCGAGGCATTCTTTATAAATTACTGAGGGCGAAGATTCTGCGTGTGGTTTCCCGTTGTTGCTTACGAACCGGCTAAGTACTACCTAACATAAATCAATGCTTTTGTTCTGCAGTAGTGCAGAATTCTGTTTTCCTTTGCAGTCCGAACTGCATGCACTTTTCGTAACTTTATGCCGAACATGTTCAGCCATCAAAAGTACTGAGCTCTAACAAGGCTGACACTGACCTTTTTCTCACCTCTCTGGGATTTATTTTTGCTTTGCGTGAACGACCTGTTCTGAGACTGTTTGACCCCTTCAGTTCTGAATAATGGTTTTATCAGAGCTCAGAGAATGGCCAAGGTCTTTAGAATCCCTCTGCTTATTATCGTCTTTCCACAATGTTGTTGGAGATCTTTTTAAAGTTGTCAAAATTAAGTGATAAAAACATATTTAAAAAAGTTATCAAACTCAAACTTTTAAACTATTTAGAATCCAAATTATCTCCCAAATAAAGATTTTGCAATTGGCGTTGCTTCATTCCGACAATATTTTTTTCTTCTTACTTAAAAAAAAATATTTTTACACATAGTCATATTCAAGCAGTACAATATTTCTTTCGACCTTGAGAGCTGTGGAGTGGATTCTGAAAAAAGGAATGTAAAACATTGTTTTGTTTTAAATTCCAGCTATGAAGTAACACAAAGAGACAGAAATTATTATTTAAAATATTTCAGATCATTTCTCACACTGTACCCTGAGAAACTTTAACCAACCCATCTTCATTTCCCATTTTTAATTTGATTTGTGGGAAAGAAGAACACATTCTCTTCATGTGTTATAAAAGCACCGTTCTATTTCTTCTTAGAATCTCTAATTATCAATTAAAATAAACATTTGCTCATTATAATACTGAATAATGCTGTTTTATAGCAAGATTTCAGCATTGACAGAAACTTCGGGGAATGGCATGTGTTATTTTCTTTCGTCAGTGAGAAAGAAAAGGAGGGCGTGCTGCTTTTCACATACATAAAATAAGCAGATAAACCCAATTAAACATGCATAGGAGGACCACCTCAGTGTGATAAAGCCCCAGTACACAGTCTGCTGAAGGCAGATGCATTTGAATTGTCTTTGACAAATGCAAACAAAGCTAAGGTTAAACAAATCCACCACATTAATATGTATGTATGTATGCATACATATATATATATATATATATATATATATATATATATATATATATATATATATATATATATATATATATATATATATATATATATATATATATATATATATATATATATACATGTTCACCTACTACTATGACTACTGCAATCCTGATATCTGGATAAATTAGTAACCTGAATCAAGACAGAGAAATTACGGGACAGAAGTTGAACCAATGGAAACAGTCCAAAAGGTTGATGGACAATTTCTGTATTGATGTTATGAGATAAAATATCTCTAAATAATATTGTTGTTCAACAATTTCAAGCTAAGAAATAGTTATGTGATGACAACTTAAATTTGTTTTCTTAAAAAAATATGATTTGTATTTTCTACATGCAAAGAAATAAAAATATATATATATTTATTTTAAGATATGAAAAAAGACCCAGAATATTATGAGAACTGTTTTCTACCAACACCTATCATTGTGTTATGTAGGTATGAGTGTAGACCCAAATATAGTCCCTTATTGGCGACTTTTTTTAACAAAGCATTTCGCATTAGCAGTTATCACATGGCCTTTGCCACACTGGCAGAGGGCTATGAGAGTCTAACAAATCTTCACAAATGTTTTGTGTGCTCTGATGGCCTAAATAATATTTTTTGGTTTTGTGGGAATTTTGATTAATTAAGACAAATAACATAAATTACAGACCAGTCTTACAGACCAGTTTTATGTGTTTCTATATAGAAAGGCACGCCCCAGCCACATTATCTAAGAAAGTAATCACACACTGAGGGTTATGGGAGACGCAAGAATAAGGAGAAGTTAAACTGTTAAACTGCTTAACATTAAGTAATTTTGGTTTAACTGATGAACCATTTTATACACTGCGGTGTTTTGCCCATATAATGCAATCCTACATTAAACTGATTTGTATATGAAGAACTGCCAGTATAAGCATGAGAGAGAGGGATGCATGAGCAGCTGAAGCAATCAGCCCTCTCTTGACTGAGTGTGTGGGGTTGCTCGAGTCCTCCGTGGCTTTCTGACTGACAGCTCCATTCATTCCGTTCACAGTTTAATCTGTGTGGAGCGGCTGAATTGAATAATGAGCCATTTCAGCGCTGCGCAGATAAACACTGCTGAAAGTGGCAAAACTGTAATTATGGCACTGCGTTGGCCCTAATGGGGCTGCGATGTTAGATAAAGGGGTTTAATTTTGGTGATTGTGAATTACAGCAACTTTCCGTCACTGCTGCCGTGGAGCTGAGACCGCGCAACAATAAGCTCTGCCTGCATGTATTAGAACTAGTACAATACGGCACTGTAACGAACGTATTGCGGATAAAATACCATCATTTGTCACGCCAATTGAAGCCGACCAAACACTGCTTTATTCCTCTCAGAAATAAGGAAAACCCAATCTATTAAAACAGGACTGAATGATATTTCTACTGATGCAAACAGATGTTCATATTGTTGTATTTCTTCCAATAAATTGCAGGGGCCGAAATTTGCTGCTATAAATTCCTTGCAGAAGTAAAACAGATGCCACAGATTTTACACTCGTCGTGACGTTTTCTGTATACAGCACATATCCCAGTCACAGAACATTAATCTGGACAATCTCATTACTTACAATTTTCATTAATTGCACCTGGTCATGGCAGCTCAACAGGAAGCTCTACTGCGAGCAGTTGTGGGCAGTGCGTTGTTTAAGAAATTGCAATTTATATATATATAAAAACAAAATAATGATAAATTAATTTTATATTGTTCTCTCAAAAGCCTCATACCAAATGTAGTCTTACAGCTAACCACACAAGCACTGTATATAGCTAGACACTGTTAAAAATAAAGATGTTTCAAGCGTCTCTTTAAATTTCCAGAAAGAATAATTTTAGAAATTGAGATGTGTGCAGTGCCTTTACCTAATATATATTATTTTTTCACTCTTACAAATCTCTAACAAGTGGTTCTCTATAACATCGTTTAAATAACCTTTTTATCGTTAGAGCACCTTTCTTTTTATTTTTAATAAAACAATCCATATTACCCAACATCCTCTAGAGATATCTTGTCATTAATAATAATAACATTTAAGGTAGCACAATAAAATAAAGTTAGCAGCATTGTTATATGTTACAGTCTTCTCTGAGGGTGTGAGCAGTACAGATTACATTTGATGATTTTAGCTAATAGATCATTTAAAACTGCAATCTATTGACAGATAAACACAATATTATTGTAAAATACGATGCACAAAAGGTGCGAGACAATTGACACCAAAAACCTGAATGTTGCAATATTGCGTTGCAGCTAAAGAGCAAAGTGCAAATGGTGAATTAATTTAGCCGATGTCTGGACATGGTCATTTTTAGCTCATCTGCTATTGGCAATGTTATTAATATCAGCAGGCACATCCATGAAAAACAGTCTGGATACATCTGTGCCTATGTGTAAAATCTTGAAGATAGAAGAAAGACATTCTTCTACAGCTCAAAACGTGACGCCTGAAGCTGTTGCTGCTGCAGAGTTTGCTGGATTAAAACCCCAGCCCCTAATCCGGGTTTCCCCGCGAGTTGACACCTTTAATCTTCTGGACTCCTCCTCTTACTCCACTATTTCCACCAATCACCGGTCGCGCCCTCCACGCTGGAAGTGACGTAGGCTCTGACGGTCAATTTAAAACCGTATCCTGCCGCCAGGATTATGTTCATAGGGTGCTGCGTACAGACCAATGGCTCTAAGCATCTTCTGAAGCCACCTCAAATCAGAAAAGATTATATTTATTTTTGAAATATAACATTGCTGGCCTGTTACCAGTCTAATGAAGAGAAAGGGAATGGTTTTAAAAGCTAGATAGCTAATGCAACCCCAAGCACTTGTATAGCCGAGTAGCATTCTCTGCACATCAGCCCCATGTTGACACCAGCACTGAGCTTTAGCACCACCAGGGCTGCATCGCTGGGATAACTGTTTCGTGAACAGGGGTGTCAATTAACCGGAGCACCATAAAACTTGCACAGAGGAGGGCAAAACATGCGCGTTAAACGTGTTTGTTGACTGGGAAAAGCATCGCCGTCTCTCAGATTTTTTTTCTTTTTACGTGGTTAAGCAGATAAGCACCTCCCAGTGCCTCGAAAACTCAATGCAGGCTACAGTAGGCTATGCATTTTCTTTCTGTGGGAGTGTGTGCGTGAGCGAGCGAGCGCGTGCGCTGGTGTGTGTGTGTTTATAGAGTGTAGCTGAGGAGGGTCCTTGGGCTCGTCCATAGGGGACCCCCCCTCCATCCTACACCTCCACCTGCATCCTGGTTTCCGTCTTTCGTCCAGAGCTGTGCGGAGGCTGGACCGCGGACATGCCGAGAGCGTCGGGGACGAGCTGGTCTCAGTCACTGCTCTCTGCGGCTGGACTCTGACGGGACTTTTCTTTGGAAGAACACAGGAACAGTGCAAGAGTGCAAGACGAAGTCCAAATAATTTAAGTAGTTCCACGCTAAGGAAACAGAGAGCGGAACCAACGCCGCCAGAAGCAGCAGCAGCTCCGGGTTGTTACATGTTTGACCAAGCGACGAGTATGGGCGATGGTGTCGCCGAAGAGCGAAACCACTGCGCACCCAGTTCAGTGTGCCGAGACCGGGCCAGGGAGTGTAAAAGCCGGCCCGAGCTTGGCAGCCGGTCCCCGGCCCAGAGCTCAGCTGACACCCCAGGCACCTCAGCCTCCACGCCGACCTCGTCTAGCGAGGACGGACACGAGAAAGTTTTAGGAGTGGACCCGGATTACTGCAGGAGAATTTTAGTCCGAGGTAAGAGCGCAAAGTAGTGTTTTAATGTAAAGGGGAGGTGTGGAAAATACTACAGCAGACTAGAGTAAAAAAAAAAAAAAAAAAATAATAGCAATAATTATTGTTATTTATAAAGTAAAAATACGATATAAAATAGTATCTTTATATATAAATATATATATATATATATATATATATATATATATATATATATATATATATATATGCAATTATTTAATGCAACTTTCACTTTTTCACAAAGTCTAAATTAATCAAATATATATTATTAATGCTACATTGCAAGATTAGTTAAGATTAGTTAGTCTCTTTTACGTTCAGTTGTTGTTTAATATGTATATAATATGAAGCAGCTATTCTAAAATTATTTTCGAATTCTATTCAGATTAAAATTCTTATCTAATATTGTGTAATGTTATTACGTGATTTTTTAAAACGTTATTAGTTTTGCACGTGTAGTTATACGTTATTTGTAATGTTAATGTGTAAGTATAATATACAGGAAATATTAGTATTCATGTTATGTGTCCTCATTCATGTTATTACCACAATGCGACTACAGGTTGTTTTTAACGTGTATTTGTTCTTAATTTAACCAACAGAGTTATTTTTTGGTTAGTGTTTTTAGATGATGTCAAGGTATGGCCTTCTAAAACCATTTTGCTTGATAGTCTCCAGAAACTGTTTTATAATGTATTGTTTACGTTTTATTTTTATGGTTTGTTAATAGTTATTTAGTATGTTATACCAGCATATAATAAATCTCTAATAAAAGGTTTTTACTTTATAATAATGCACGTATTTATTAAATACTTATAGTGCCATATTAGATACTAATTATTATTACTAGGGTAACATAAGGGTATTTATAACAACAGTTTTCACAACATGCCGGTATGTGAAAGAAAATATTTATCGTTTTGTATGCCCAATGTGCATCATAATTTCCATATAGCTTTGTTTAATTATTGCAGTGTTTTGTTTGCTGGGCTTTGTAGTTGTTGATTCATAAAATATTTTAACACTGTAGATGCTGAGAATTAACCAATAGGAATTTAATGTGCAGATGTAAAAGGGGCTGAACGAGAAAGGGCTGATCGGGTGTATTGTTGTCAAACAAATACTCTTCTTGAACGTGTGTAAGCGTGTGTATGCAAATGTAAGTGAACAATACAAAATACAAAAAGAATTAAAACTACTTTTATTTAAAAAGAAAAAAAAAATCACAGGCCACGTTGGTTCGGTGTTTTATCTAAAAGAGTTGTGTTTATAACGATTAAATAGGAGTAAGTTTATTTTTTGAAATGATTAGTAGATTTTCGTATTTTTCTATAAATTAAGCAAATAAGAGAGAACAAAATTACAATAATAAATATACATACGTTTTTTTCTTTTTCATGTGTTACTAGACATGTATTACAGTTTCACGCACAATTACTTAGAATAACATTTGACATTGTTAACATAGTAGCATTTCTTACTTAATCGTTCTACACTAATTTTGTAAGTATTTTACTGGGCAGAGAATAGATGATTATTTATTTAATGTATGTTATTAAATCTAATGTACACTTTACACTAGTAATAAAAAGTAAAAACAAGTAATAAAAACAAATTAATCGATGGGAAATATATATGGTTTCATAGAAACTGTTTTCTATTGAGTCATATACATTTCATGTTTTTTCAAAACATTTTTAATCATAGTATACACTATATTTGAAATTGTTTAAATTTTTACTGCTACTAGATTAACTGCTTCGCATTATTAAGCGGTTTTCACTTTTTGTCAGTGTTAATTAAAAAAAAAAAGATTAATTGACCAATCCAAATTGCAAAAAAAGAATTAAACCTTTGTTTACATTAAATTATATTGCAAATTAACACAGGATTTTCCGTCTTGTATAATTTTTTGAACATCTTGGAGGATGCTTTCTGTAACATTTTTAATGGACATAGCCAGAACCTACTGTTCGTTTTTTCAGTGTTGAACCATGCCTCAGTTTACCACTGTGTATGCGTAGTAAAACAGAAAAAAACTTAAACAAAAATACAGCCTAAAATAAATGTAATTTATAGTGATGCAAATAATTATACAGTGCAACACGGTTATTATTATTTATTGTTGCAGAATTAATTTCATTCTAATGCCTTTAAATCGTTAGCAGAGTGGGCTAGCCGCATTGTTGGTGACCGGATGTGATGTGCAGTTACGGTAGCAATGAATGGAGTCTCTGCCACTGCCGGGGGGCATTTGTGGGCAGCTTTGGACCACCGAGCTTCTGCCTCACGATCGCCATTCTCTCCTCAGTCAGTGCCACTGTGTGTTTTTAAAGCTCAGCGCTAAACCGGGGTCACCCAGGGGTCAGTGCGTCTGTGTCAGAGCCAGTTTAACAGAGTTCAGAAAATAAATATCGCCCACCATCAACATTAGGTCTGCTGAATTAAAACCAAGAGTTTAAACTACTGTAATATCAATTTTGGTATAACAAATTTGGCGTAAAATGTGTGCGTGGTGACGGTAAACACTACAGAGAGGTGGAGCTCTTGCCTTAGGTTGGAGAGGCATCCGCAGCTGAAGAGTCTTACATGTGTTTTTATAGATAGGTATTAATTATAAGGTTGTATAGCAGAGTTATATTCCATCTTCGTTGTGCTTTAGCAGCTAAAACCACAAAGTATTATCTCGTTTTTGTGAAATACTGATAGTTGGTTGTGTGTGCATGTTTGTATATATTTAAAATAGAAATTCACTGCGAACTATATATTATAAAGGCATAGTTTCCATTGAGTTGGGCTAATTAAAGAAATTAGATATTTCAGATTAAATTAACAAGTCACCGCGCATGCGCAGTAGCACATATGATACATGTTATGGGCAGTTTGCGTTTATATATACAAGTTGCTCTTTACATTGTCTCCTAAAACTTCCAAAATTACATAAATATAATATAAGAATATAATATTTTTAAACCGTTTTAAAAACCATTGTGGTGTACTTCTAAATTGTTATTTTATATATATATTCATATTTCAGTATCAGCTTTTGTGAGCAAAATCGGCATAAAAAGTTTTTTTTTATAAAATGTTGTTTATTTTTAAAATCACTATTAATACCATTTCTCGGTAGCCATGCGTTTATTGTTCGTTTATGCGTCGCTCAGACTCAGTCGTGATCGTAAAATCTGCGTTATGCTGCCCAACAACACAGAGCGCCACATTTATTAATAATGATGTGAAATTTTTAAGACTTTTGTTGTGAAGAATAAAATACTGTGCGCAAACGTATTGTAATTTACTGTTATTTAATTTCCTTTTTCTGTAGATGCTAAAGGCACTATCCGAGAAATCGTGCTGCCCAAAGGGCTGGACCTGGACCGGCCCAAGCGCACGCGCACGTCTTTCACTGCGGAGCAGCTGTACCGGCTCGAGCTGGAGTTCCAGCGATGCCAGTATGTGGTGGGTCGCGAGAGAACCGAACTGGCCAGACAGCTGAACCTGTCTGAGACGCAGGTGAGAGAGCAGCGTGCAACAGTATAAGAGACAAGAGCATGCAGCTTCGCTGGGGGTTTAGGCTGTGCAACGATTTTTAATTCGATAAAAAATATATATTAGTGTGGTTCACATGTATCCCTTCGTCCTTCATAATGAATTAATATTTTTAACTGGTTTGCAATTTTGCTATAGGTCTGGTAATCCACATGATACTAATATTTTACAGGGGATAATGAAATAAAAATCCCTCGGTGCAGATCAGATTGCAAACACGCACGAGCTAATTTAATATCGCTTCACCTCAGTTTGACCTGAACTGAGTCAGACTCCGTCAAACGCCCATAAGCACCCATAACCGTTTTGACTATCATCCATTGGTAAGGATCCGTCTCTGACACGACATTGTCAGCGCTTTGTTTGTTTATTCGAGTTGACCTGCTTGTGTGTAGATATGCTGATGGATCATATTAGTCTGTAATGGCTGGTGCAATGGCAGAATGCATAATTTTATTGTATGTATTTTATGTGTTTATGGCTATGATGAAGGAACCCGTGCCTTCGAGATTTGGTGCATAACAACTGGTCAAATAAATAAAGAATACATTAAAAATAGCAGCCTGCGTATCCCCCTGGGTTCTATGTGTCCTAAGTTGCTCGCTCTCTGAAAGTGATGTAATGAAGTGTCATTTTAGCGGAATTCACATCAACCAGTGCTCAGGTTTTACCACGAGGATTTACAGTAAGCTTACAGGTGTAAGCTGTAACAGTTTTGTTTTTCTCTAAATATGAATATTTAGAGTTTGCACCCGCAACTTAAACGTGAAAAAAGTGTTTGAATATTGAGTGATAACGTAGAGTTTCTCAATAATTGAAGGCATTTATGTATTATTCGGCAGCTTATATAGGCCTATTAATGACTGAATAACTTTTGGAGCATAAATAAATAAAAACAGCAGACACTGTCTACATCAATAATGTAACTTGAAAGAATTAGGTATAAAAAATTAGAACACAGAGGGAAAGTTGACCAAAAGGTAATGCTCAGGCAGACAAAAAAATAAGTATGTTTAATGGAATTTCCAGTGAAATATACCATGCCTCCCTAAAAAACAATGCGCTTATAACCCGAATCAAAGTACCCACACGAACTGCCCAGAGCTAGGGACTAGTTTTATTTAGCAAACATTTGGTTGAAGTTAGTTTGAGGCTGGAATATTTCTAGAGGCTAGAATATTTCTAGAGGTTGGATTTTTAATGTAATCTATTTATTGGGTCTAGCTGGTTTAATATAGATTGTGTTTGATATAAGTTTTGAGGTTGAACTAAAAAAATAATAATCAATGTTATCCACAAAACGAAGATAAAGCAAGTTAAATGTGCATGTGGGACAGATGTCTAAAACTTTTCTCATTGATGCAAAGCTTATTTTTATTATTACATAGTTAATAATAAACAATGGAAAGATAAACAATTTGCGTGTATGTATATATATATATATATATATATATATATATATATATACGTATATATATATATATATATACGTATATATATATATATATATATATATATATATACGTATATATATATATATATATATATATACGTATATATATATATATATATATATATACGTATATATATATATACATACATAGATAGATATGTAGAGAGAGAGAGAGAGAGAGAGAGAGAGAGGGAGAAATTGACAACGAAATAACAATGGGAAGAAATGTTTAAAAAAAATGTTACAGTTTAAAAAAAAAATAAGATAAAGAAAATGCCTCAGATCATTTTTGGTATACTGAATTTTGCTTCTCACCTTTGTACGTTAACATAATTTGTTTTTGTGTTTTGACACTTTGATGTTTATTTTATAATTTATTAATTGAATGACTGCGAAAGAAAAATAATTTTCTTGTGTAAAAGAAATAAGCCTTATAATCAGCCGAAACTTTAAGTGACCTTTTAACGACTGACAGAACTCTAATTGGAAATCAGAAACGCGAGGAGAACCAGAAAAAAAAACTGATGGCAGAGATTGAGACGGTTTCTCCAAAACAATCCTCACCTGTAGAAGATTTGATTTCCGAAATGTTCTTTATTTTATATTTGGGCTACAAAGCTAATAGCAAAAGCTACGAGGCTTATACACTCATCCTTACATATTTAGAGAAAATAGAAGTTGTGTATTTAAACATATATATTTATAGACATATTAGAAAGATAAAACCCAAATTAAGTTCACATTCAAAGACAATTAATTGTGCTACAGTCTTATCAAAGGCATTTTAACTGGAGGGATACGTCTCCTCCACCTGGTGGCGCTGGTTTTGATAGCCAGGCGACCACACATATTCTCTTTGATATATTTAACAACATTATGATTCATAATTTTTTCGGCTAATAATTTAAAAGCTACTTCTCATTGGTAGCTGTCCTGGGTCCTGAACTAGCTTAACTTTTGTTTCTGTTTACTATTAGTATATTGGAGCTGTCACAAAACCCCTTATATGTCCAAGAGCACGACTTTAAAGGAGAATGTACAAAACAATAATTTTGAACGGAAGATCAAGCAAGAATGTTTTAATTTTTTTTGAGAGTTATTTTTTTGACGCGAGATACGTTTAAGAAGATCTTTTTTTAACATTGAGTAATTTTTAATATATACAAATATATATAGCGTACAATGATATATTTATATACGTAAAACAATCGCGTTTTTATGTATAGCTTTCGTGATAGGCTAGTTATTTCAAGGTAAGCTAAGCTTTATTTTTCGCACAAAATATGTAATACAACGGAATTAGGTGTACTGTGCGATTGATCCGATTTCACGTTTCACGTTTCAGATAGTCAAGTTTAATTTCGTTTGACTAGGAAGAAACTATTCAGAAACGGGTAAGATCGGTTGGCTGAGTGTGAACTCAGTGGTTATGACGTGTGCACTAACCTTCCGCCCTCTGACCTAAAGGGTCGCTGTAGACACGCTCGATTAACGAAAACTATGTTTTTTTTTGCCTGGTCTGGCAGCAATATGAATTCACATTAAAAGCACCTCTTCCACCATTTGTACATTTGCTACAGGTCAGTCAAAATTCCAAAAGCGAATAGAAAAGCTTCTTTTGATCGCATTGTATGTTGGCCTGTTTAGCTGCATAAAATATGTTAATGAAACATCTATTCATTCAATCCCCTTTGGGCATTTTTAACTTGCTGTATTAGTGTGCTTAAAAGTATATACAGAATTCTTCTGGGTAAAAATAAGCTCCCAATTTTAAATAAATCGCACCCTTTCAAGTTAGTCCTTGAAAGCGCAGTAAATATTTTCGAAAACATTTTTGAGGCGCCTTTAGTTTTTTATTAATTTAACCAGGTTGTTTTGGCTGATGTTTTTGGGATGGCACCACCGTTCTTACTTCAAGGTCCTCTAAAATATTTAATTTCTCCAAACGTATCCTGAAAGCATCCCTATTAGAATCCGACAGCTTTGTTTTTGGACTAATACACTAAATTAAAGTTATTTAAAGTGGTTCTTTTACAGACCGGCTTTTGGGGACGTTCCTCACATACTAGCGGAAAAAAAATCTGCGAGTCTATAAAGCATTTGCATTTTCTATTTGATGAAATGGCTTTTAAAATCTACATGTATTTTAGACAGCTAGTAAGTGCTAGTCTAATATTCAGCCTCATTCATATTCACTGGTCGTGACACGCTTTTCTCTCTCAGCTCTAAACTGACTGGCGACTGGAGATGTCCTCTGTGTAGGGACAAGTTCAGGCCTATTTAGATTGGAAATGGATGCCAGATTTATTTATCTGTTTAATCTTTGCTGATAAGTAACATTAAATACATGTTATTTATACATGATTTGAGGGTTAGCATATTTATTTCTGTATTAAAAATGTAAAATGTATTTTATTTAGAGCGAAATGATTTTTAACTTAAACTTTCTGTCTTGGAACCAACATATGTTATGTAGCTAAAATACAACACAACACAGTACAACACAAAATAGGTTAAAAAATATTACATGCTTTAAAACACAGCACTAATAGGTTCAATCATAAATTCACATTTCCATATAGATGATTAAAACATAACAATTTGAAAAAAAAAAAAAAAACAGCTTTTGATGAACCCATGACAGAAAATGTTAAAATAGACAGCAAAAAATTAACACACCCGGACTGGCGTGTTTTGTCGTTTCGTCTTGACACTTTGCAACTTTGCAAACCAGTGCGTGTTTTATCTGGACCGAAAATTCTACATTTCATAAAAAGTGCTTTTATATAAATTCCCTCTACTTTTTGTGTCCTTCGGCGTACTGTGTAACAATTTATTCACTAATAACATACTCGTAAATTTCTGCTGATTTAAATCGCCTCGCTTGCGCAGACTCTGAAGTGCACTTCCTTACGTTTTGTATAGGCATTCTTACGCTCACAAGCCTTTAAGTGCCTAGAAAAGTTTATTTATTACATGTTTCCAGATTTTCAGTTGATATTTGTTTGTCAGTTGTAGTTGTATGCTGGAGATGTGTTTTGTTCTTTTTGATTGGGAGTTCATGAGCAGTTTCGGAACTCTGTCTTTTCAGAAGCTGAGCATGCGCAGTGTGTATACTCGGCTCCCACTTCATTGTGTAAGATAAAATGTGAATAAACAGAAAGCCAACATAAATGCATTTTAGACTGTCTGTCGTTGCCATATCGATTCAAAATATTTCTTTGCATAAAAAATGGAGATTGCAAGAAGATTACCGCATTTACCTGTAAGCAAAACTTTATTTTGTTTTAATGTTCTTCTTTTGTAAAGAAAACATTAATTCACATCTTAATGTAAAACCATTTGTTGTATATAAGCCAAGCCCTTGTTCCTAAAAGTTTTGTTTATAGTTTAGAATTCGGTCATTTCATGAGAAATGTGTTTTTTTTTTGTTCTGAAGTATTTTACCCACATCGCGAATGTTACTCCACAGGAAAGGTTTTGAGTTTTTTGTTTTAAGTCTTCAGATGAATCAGTGAGGTGATGATAAATAGTTAAAACTATTTGTGTTTCCTGCATATGTTTTTTGGTAATGACAGTGTGATTTGTTAGGATTAACTCACTTTGGATTTGTAAATGATGTTTCCTTCACTTGTTTTCTGAAGTCTCTAGATACTTAAGACATTCATACAGGCATCTGAAGTAACTGAGACTCATTAGACATGCACATATTTTCTGAAAGTCCTCCAGTACATGGGAGCTCCAAAGCCTCTATCCCCAGCAGGTGGCTCCCAGCTCCAGTGTAACACAGTGGGGAACCTGGGCCACAGGATGCATATTGACCAGTTTTCATAAAACAGCCCAGTCTGCTAAAATGATCTCGTTATTCACCATAGGATCGACTCACATTGTTGCATGTGTATCCAAAGTTATTTAAAATGATTATAAAGGTTGTGAGCCATATTGCAAAAACATCAAGCTTATGGGGAGCTGCTTTGAGTTCATTTAACACTCATAGAGCTGTAATTCTCTTACATAAGCCTTACCTTAGTGATCATTAAATGGCTTCGTACCACAGATCTTGCAGAGCATACATAGTGGTGCGCCATCTAGTAAAAATGACAAATAAATAAGCCTATAATCATCAGTGTGCAATCCTATTGTAACAGACATACGTCTTAGAGGAGTAGCAGTCTGTGACAGTAGCCTGAAAAGAAGTAAACTTTTTAATTTTCATTAAGAGTAAGTGTGAAAAAGATTATTGCATATATTTTGAAGTATTTATCCTGTCTGTTTATCATGTATTTTGATACAATGTTATAGACAAGATTATGTAAAAAAGATACGGTTTAGGTTTTGTATGACAGTAACAATGTATTTATATATGTTTTAACAAAATAACTCTTGTTAAAACATTTGTTGAAACTCCTGAGTTCCTACCTGTTGCCACTTAATTGCATGTTTTTTGGTGTGTAACAATGACACACTCCCACACACTTTAAAATACTACAACCTGTTTTGTGTGTGGTCTTCATTTGCAAGCTCCTTTAGAGCATGTTTAGTGCATTGTCTGATTTCATTGTTGTTTTCAGTCCAGCCATGGTAAAGCCATGGATTTAATGGTTGAAGGACCGCCTTAGCTGGCTTTATCAGGAACAAGTCAGAAAAGAGTGACAGAGAAAATACATGGGCATGCATTCAGTTTAGCTTAATTAACCAAATCTTAAAAGCATTGCTTTGTTCATGCCACATATATCATGCATGGTGTTTGACCTCTAAGTATGTTTTTCCCTTTTTTGCATTTGTGTCGAGCTTGAATGACACATGATGTATTTATTCCATTATATTAGGACATATGAGTCCATATGCTATGGTATAGGGCTTTGTCCAGGAGCCGATAGCTTTGCTGAAGTAAAAAAAAAGTAGAATAATAAGTCACTTGTGTGGTCACATGTGATCAGTGGGTCAGTCCATCAGTGTTTTTAATGGCTTAGGCCACTAAAATACACAAGACATTTTTTTATTCATTTGTATATAATCTGCTTCAGAATGTCTTTATGTTGTACAGAAATGTACCATAAAATACCCTGATAATGATCTAAACTGCCTCAAATTCAGTCTAATTCAAGTGTGAAAAAATACCCTTTAGTGTTCTGTTAACAAATATTAGCTCCTTTTCTCAAACATTTGGCTGCTAGTTGTGGGTAGAAGAATGGACCCATACTGCGTTGGTCAAGGAAAGCCTCTTAAAAATGGTAAACTCTTGCTTCAACATTGGTTGGCCAACAACCCAGAGCCAATCTGTGTACCCTCATCACTGGTAATACCATAAAACAGTCCTAAGCATGATTAAACAGCAGTGGATGTATTTAAAGGATAGATAACACCTCTGTTTGAAACATCAGCTTCTCCATGAGCCTAATGACCTCCTGCTGTCCTCTCTCAACCTCCTGCCTCAGTGTTCTGGGCAGGCATTTGCACTGGTGGCATACTAACCACTGGCTGAACCAATGCTCTGGTTAAATACTTAGAATATTCGAGTAGGTCTTGGTCATTGGCATTAATATAAATTACGGGTATAGGTATGATGGCACAGGAAAGCACTGCGCTGATATATTTTATTATTTTTATTTTCACACTATGCCTCACCAGCTTAGCTTTACATTATACAATCCTATTATATCTATTGGACGAAGAGAAATGGGTTGAAATGAAAATGTGAAGTTTACAAAAATGCTGGATAGTTGCAAAAGTAGATTAGACTAGCCTGAAAACAGAATTAAATTATGAAGTAAACCCTTATATAAATGGCATTGCGGGCATATTTGAATAGACTGAATATGTGGAATGTATAAGGTAGACATGGCACAGTGGGAGCAGATTTACCATCATGTCTCCGACTTCAGCCTACGAATCACCCAATGAATAAAAATGAATGCCTCTGCTGTGTGCTACTGTCCACAGAGGTCAGCCAGACAGTATCTAACATAACTGTAACGTAACGTCTGGGTGCTGGGAAGCTTGGTGTGTCTCGTTGGAAAAGAGAACTAAGACAAAGAGATACTGAGACAGAGCCAGACAGAGAGAGATGATTGTGCACCAACTAGAGCTAAGTAGTAGGATGATTTAGAAGTCAGCAAATAGCCTTTGAAAAAAGTCTAGAGTGACACAAATATAATTTGGACTATTTTATTTACATTTTACATTTTCATGTCATGGGTCAAAGTAAATATTTGGCAACAGAATCTGTAAAAAAATATAAATATCTACTGTTTTTGCATGCTTTATTTCTGCATTTATTCTTTTTTTAGTAATACCATTAGAATACATACTAATATTAGTATACATTGCATATGTATTTATTGACATGTTACACTAGTGGTAATATTAAATCATATTAATATATTTCTTCAACGAACATACACATAATGAAATTATTTTATTTAAAATCTCATAGACCCATATTTTATTCACAAGAAGACATATCAGAACACATATTAGATGTTAAAATTAAGACATTTTACCATTTCATGAAAAACTTTAACTCACTATAAACTTAATGAAAGCAACAATTAAACAAAAGTTGGGATGGGGTAACAAAGTGTTGAATAAGTAAACTACTCATATTAAAAAGAACCAGCTACTCACATAACTGGGTTTAAAATAGCATTTTAGAGAGGCATACTTTTTCAGAAGCAAAGATAAGAAGACATTCACTGATCTTTAAAAAAAAAAACTACATAAACAATTGTAGAACAAAATACTTTTTAACATTAAATTGTGAATACTTTCCAAATATCATGTGTATGAAAACAATAGGTTAATTGAACAAATCTGCAGATTGTTTGTTAAATCAGTGCTAAGTCAGTGCTGGTGAAAGAATTTAACAAAAGCCTGTGTTGTCTGGGGGAGCCTAGGAGAAATCTAGACCAGTTTAGCAGAGGTTTTATTCTTCAAACTGGTTCTGAAGATCCAAACTATTTTAAAAAGTAGAAAATTTACTTTCATATTTTACAAGCAATAATATTTAGATGTTTTGTTTTTTTATATGTTTTATTAAGTGAAAGTCACATACTGCACATTTTATTGGCTAAACACCGTTTGAGCTTAATTTTACATGTTGTATGTCCAAAATAATGTCACATTTTCTTTACGTATTTTTTTTTACCTATGGTACATCTTTTGCAGTGTGCAAAATTGTATTTCAACAGAGAATTTATTTAGTTATGTAAAAACCTGAGAACTGCGAGTTTTATGGAAAAGCCTTGTCAGAGAACATTTTATAATCTGTTTTTTTGCTTATAAATATTTATATAATGATGTATTAATGATAACGATTTGTGAATATTTTAAATAGGTTCATTCGTTCAGTAAGTATGAGGGCTTGCACTGTATGTAACCTGCTGACTGTCACGGCAGGGTCAGAAGTTCAGCTGTGTTGTGCAGTATGTGTGTGTGTGTGTGTGTTTGTGTGTGTGCAGCATCGTGTTTTAGCTCATACTGTATTAACGCTGTGTGTTGATCTTAGATCAGCTCCTCTCTTTCAAATCCTTCTCTTTAAATCCATGTGTCAGCAAAATAAACTGCTTTCAGATCAGTGTAACTGGGAGATAAAGTGTGTGTGGGTGCATCTCGTTGTGTCACTGGCCGGGCAACACGTAATGCAATTACCTGAATGGATCAGGCAGAACAGAAACCTGCTAGATCCGGAGGATGAGTTCACTAGCAGAATGCGTTTTAATAGGAGCTGCATGCGGGACATGCATTTTTACTCTGCTCCGCTGCTGACTTCACTCAGAGGAGCCAGGAGTGACTTGACACAACGATATATTGCACATTTTTACACCATCACCAGTTTAGCTTTGTATGTGCTTGTCACGCATGACACGTCTGACTTTATTAAGTAGGTCAAAACTAGGTGGAAAAAGACATATATGTTATATATATGTTTTTTATCTTAATTTTCTTGGCATTTTTATTTATTTTTTATAAAAAGAGTTGTTTTTATATGCACCTGTTCTTTACAGTTTGAAAAAAAATGATGTAAGACATGTGATTTAAAATGACTTTGGAAACTTTAAACTTTTTGCTTTGTTTGTTTTTACAGTTATGAGACAGAAAGGATGTCACGTTTTTAGTTTTAGGTGCGTTTTAAACATTTTATGATTAATGGCCCACTATAAACATACTGAAATTACTTACAATTAAAATGAAATATATTTATGTCAATTTATGTTCCCCTATTTTTATTTTTTTTTTTAAGAAATTTGCCATTTCACATATGTATGATTTTGTTCCATGATTTTGGCGCTTTGGGGGACCAATGGAGGCGCTGTAGCTCAAAACTTAGAGCATCATCCTCTCAGTCTCGGTCCATATACTGTTAGATTAATTGCCTTATGTCAACCACAACACCTTAGGCACCAGGGCCAAGCCCTTTTGCTAGGGGTGGGACCAGAGCACTAATAATAGTCAAAGTGCTTTTGTACTTAGACGGATTATGGAGCCACATCTACCAACGAATTGGTAAGACACAGTTGACCCTTGGCTGGCTTCATCATGTGTTACAGCAGTGAAGGGCCAGGACTGTGGATCAGGCCAGGATGAGGCCAAGAGGTTGAGCAGGAAAGCAGGTAAAATAAACAGAAGGAGGAGAAACATGAGGATGAAGGTCTGGGTGGATTGGTGGGCATCGACTGTGTGGAAATGTTGGTGAGAGAAGAGGGGATGGGGTTGATTGAGGGAAAAATATAATAGAGAATGGATTTGAAGTAGAGTCAGGCACTACACACCCAAGCCAGTGCTAGGTCAACTCCTTCTCCACCCCATCTCTCATGATTAATTGGCTGCCTATTAACTCTCCTGTGAGTTTGGGTCAAGCTCTAGCATATGTAGCAATTTTCTATTCTCAGTCCACATTACAGTGTGACCTAGAAAGCTCATCTCTGGGATCTCTTGGGATCAAACAAAGGTCAAACAGTTTCTAGTTCTTCTTTTGATGCTGGTTCAAGAGCACCACCCTGAATTGCAGACACAGCTTTGCCAGTAATACACTCAGCAACTGCACTTCTTGCAGTGTGACTTGGTAAAAGATGTTATGTTACCATGCCCTCATCATTAAATATGGAGCTGCATAAGAGATGCTGTAGGCTGACTGAGACTTTGCACACCACATGACTGCGATCATCCTCGAGTGCACTCTGTGCTGCGACCACATTCACTGTAGGTCATTTCATATGCATACATTGCAAGCCGTAAAAGCTGGGTAGCATTTACCTTGAATGTTTACATGGGTGCCGGATCATAAACAGGCAGATAACACAGAGGGCAACTGCTCTCAAAACATTCAAAACATGTCCATGCCATGCCATTTAATTGAGCAATTTGTGCAGCTGATTGACCACTGTGTCATAACACCAGAGTCCTTAATAAAGGCAAGGTGGAAAATCTGAAGTAGGACCTTGAGGAGCATAAATCGGGTTTAGCCCAGACCTCCAGTCTCCACAGAGTGGTCGAGGTCACAAAGCAGTCACTTAATAACCGGAATGCATGATTGTGTTTTGCTCAGCCGGCTGTTATCACATGTATAGGATCAACGAGGTCAGTTAGCGTGTTAGCCTTTGCATGAGGTCAGCAAAAGGTCAGGGGCAGGTGTCCCTCTCGCTGTGGATTTTCATCTGCTGGGTCACTCTAAAAGATTAAAGTTCCACTGTTATTAGTTATCCACTTCACCTCTCAGGCAGTTTCCAACTCAGAACCCGTTAGGATGGTATGGATAGTAGAGCTATGTGGAATTTTCAAATTACTCTGAGCAGAGTGGGGTAGAGAGAGTATCATATGCATTAGAGATCAAACTGAAGAAGATTTTTCCAACACTTGTATCTGTAGAGGATGAGCTGTGACATCATGCTCAGCTGTTGGAACCTATTGTTTTAAGGTTCATTGTGCTTCAGCTAAAATTCTTGTGTAGATTACTGTACATTTTCACATAAGGAAGTACATTTATGGATTAGGTCTGGATTAAGTCTATTAGAGAGCTTCCCAGTGACACTGCCCTAAAAATAAAGTTTCCTTAATGGTTCTTGGCTTAGACCTAGGCTTCGAGGAAACACTTTACCACCACACTCAGCTGTTAGGAATGATTTTTGTGTAATACAAATGATTGTATTTGTTTTATTATTTCCCTAGTTTATCATACATTCCAAAGTAACAGCGCAGCTGTTTTGATACTGAACAATATCATAGAAAAAAATAATTGTCTTCGTAGAAGGTTCACCCCAAAACAAAATCTGCAATCTGTGTTCATGTCAAGTCAAGTCAAATAACAGAATGTTAATTATATTATACACACACTGTATTGTTGAATAAAGCGGCAGCATACTGTTTAGCATGCTGTAAAAAAAAGGTGAAATGCACACTGCAGCAGAGCAGAGTGGATTGAAGCAGTGCTAGAGAGAGAGAGAAAGAGAGCAAATCCAGGTCACGCAGATCTCTCTGCGTAATCTCTGCCCCAGCGCTGAACCCTGGATCCCATTAAAGCGGATTTCATTCCAATAGTGTAGATGTACGATGGAGGAGATTTGCTTTCTTCTCTCCTCTCCTCCACTTTTTCATCCTTGTTTTGTTCGCCATCATGGGCTTTTCTCCGCGTGCTTGAAAAGTGGGCTTTGCTCCACCCACTAAACTGCTGGAAATTTACGACAGTCAGGAAGTAGGGGCTGTTAGGTGTGGCAACCAGCCACAACCAAACTGGCACCAGGATTGAGCAGACATCAGAACATAACAGAGAGAGAAAGAAGGAAAAACATACAAAAGACAGTAATATCAACAGTCTACGACAATTATGATTAAAAACTGTGTGGTACTTTTTAAGAGAGTAAGTCACACAATCATTTAGTGAATTTCCCAGAGTTCTAATGTGCAGGACCAGAATTAAAAACCAGTGGTTCACTGATTTATTCTCCCCCTCTTTCTCTCTTCCTCACTGTGTACTGAATATGTGTGTGTTTAGATAAAGACTGTGGCGTCAGCATGCTCAGAGGGATCACTAACAATCTCATTATCCACACACTAATGGCCGAGCTGAAGCCATGATCTCACTGCTCTGCCTGCTCGTCTGCTCCCTTCTTAATGTGGATTCCCACTGCAGTGTCTGATCACCCTACCCTTATAGATAAGTTATGCAAGTGATCTAAACTGTGTGTTATGTGAGCTGAATTGTGTTTCGTGGGGCAAAAATTATTAGTTGTAAACATTGAGAAAACAGGACAGACTGTTTTACAGAATTTTTAATGATAAAATATGGATAATATCATATTTAAGAGAGTTTTCCTGGCTCAAAGCACTAATGTTAGTGTGTTTCTTTAGCCATTATTGAACATTACATTACATTACATTACATTACATTTGGCAGACACTTTTGTCCAAAGCGACTTACAATAGTCAAGTACAAAGGTAATAGAAGTTTAAAGGTAAAAAATCTTTAGATAGGGCTTAAAAGAGGTCGAAGGGAAATAATGGGATAGAGGAGTGAGAGAGAGTAAGTGCTCTTTGAAGAGCTCTGTCTTCAGGAGTTTCTTAAAGATAGCGAGTTCCTGTTCAGGTAGTGGAAGGTAGTTTGTTCCACCATTGGGGAACTCTGTATGAGAACTGTCTGGATTGCTTTGTGTGAGTGTTTGGTAAAGCGAGGCGACGTTCATTGGAGGAGCACAGCGGCCAGGAGGTAGCGTAAGCCTTCAGGAGTGATCAGTGCAGGTAGGAAGGAGCTGTTCTGTCATCAGCTTGTAGGTGATTGTAAGAGCTTTGAATATGATGCGTAGCGTAAGCCTTCAGGAGTGATCAGTGCAGGTAGGAAGGAGCTGTTCTGTCATCAGCTTGTAGGTGATTGTAAGAGCTTTGAATATGATGCGAGCATCAACTGGTAGCCAATGGAGCTCAATGAGCAGTGGGGTGACATGTGCCCGTTTTGACTGGTTGAAGACCAGACATGCTGCTGTAGTTATTGTCCAGTACACGGTTTGGTTAATCAGTGCCTCTTTAAAACAGATCAGGATCTGCTACTAGTAGATTTGAATAGAGCAGCAGGGACATTGAGGAGAAATCTGCAAAGAAGCGAAAGATCTGATTGTATTTACAGAAAACAAGAAATTCTTCTTTCTTTTTAACACACTGAGATTTGTTTCTAGATACAAATTCTAGTGGAATTTTCAGTGATAAAAGCCCATATAGCCCAGGGTCCCAGGACTGCTGCACAGTACTGTATGTATAATACATATAGGAAACATGCTGACATGGTATAAAAACAAATATGTGTGTATGTGTGTCACCATCACCCTTGCCATGAGTTAATGTCTGTCTGTCGCCTCAGCACATGCATGATGGACCCCAAGGTTACATGACTGTGCGTTTTGGCTCATGCAGAGGGTGGTCATATTGTTTACGTGAGGGACTTGTATGTGCTCTCTAGGGTGAAATGTCCTGCTGTGTCGACTGCTCTCCAGGCTATTAGAGAGAAGCCGTCGTTCAGCAGGAAATGCACAGAATGTGCATGATTCAGTCGTTTTCATGCTTCACTTCACCATCCCTGTTTCACTGCTCTCCGGTGACTTTTGAATGAATGCCTTTCCAATAATGGAAGCCCATGCATTTAGCGCATGACACATACAGAGAGTGTGAGTAAAAGTATATCATGAAATGGCCACTGGCTTTCTTTCCGCTTGCCCTGCTGGGCTGTGCTGCGGAGGCCTACAGCACACCAGCCTTATTCCAGCAGTGAACACAGAGATAACTAGTCCATTAAAGCAGTCACAGTCAAACAACCTGCCTCCTGTAAGTGTGTGTACTTGTCTGTATGGGCACAACAAACACAACAAACTCAACAAAGGAACAAAGTCTGTTGTTTTAGTTCAGTATACTAAAGTACTGTGTGTGTACAGTGGAGCCCAAGATTCCCAGTCCACATGGGAAAATACTTCATTATTTTCTCATTTATTTAAAGGTTGTTAACCATAAATCATGTTAATCAGTTAAATAATTAAGTTTAAGATTTAACATAAAGCAGAAAATCTGAGATTTTTGTACAGCAGCACAAATGTGCTTAAATATAAACATTGTCCTAGTAATAGTGTAGAATCTATTCTATGAAGTATTTTCAATTATTTATATTTATCTTTTAAACTATTTTGCTGATTATTTCTTTGTTAAAACAAAAAGAAACATTTTTATAGGACACCCCTGTGTGTGTGCATTTTGGTTGTTTTTTTTATACATAGTTAAGTCTATAGGAAAACTAGACAACACTGTAGCTTTTAGGAGTAAAATGCTTTTTGCAATATTTATGTTTTTATCTTATGTTTATCTTGCGATTAATACTTTTCTTTCTGATCCACCTACAGCTTTATTCAAAAACAGTTAAAATTAATAATAAAAAATCTTGTTTAAATTGACTAACTTTTATTGTACTGCATTTAAAACGCAATGTAAAAAAAAATGAGCTGGCTAAACTGCTAATAGGAGATTCATACATTCATACATACATTCAGACTGTGTGGACTAGGTTGTGAATTTGGGTTAGGGTAAGATTTAGGATTGGGCTTAAAAAGCACAGGTAGTAAGATATATATTTTTACTAACACTATTGAACAAGGTATAAAACCCTTTTGTGGACATAAAAAACAAACTGTATGGATCAAGCCAACCAAAGAGGCTACATATATCTGTCATTAGTTTTATGTGTCCACATGTAGTTTGTTTGTGTGTGTGTGTCTATATGTAACTGCCTCAGCTCCCTGAGGGTTAAATGTAGCAGGAGGCGATGGGTAGAAACTCGGTCAGGGCAGGATGCATTTTTTATTGCTCTGATTTTTTTCTCATTCTCAAGCATGGTTGATCACAGCAGACACAGAAACACGCTATATCACACAGCTTCAATTAAAATTGCAGAACAAGCTGAGTTCAGCAGAGTTCATATCCTTCCATGACCTGTGTGCCCCTCACTGTCAGGGGGCAAACACTGCAGTTACAGCATCTGTTCTATGAAATAGAGTAAATGTGAATCTTTTACCAAGTATGGTTCAGTCTCTATTTTAGAAGTTTTTTTTTTTTTTTTTTTTTTTAACAAGTAATGGTGTTTTTTTCTTTCTTTTTTTTCATTTTTTTTACTGTTTTTCTCTTACATTTAATAAAATTAAATAGAATTTCAGTTGCACTACATGTAACCATCACGCAACGTTTTCACCATCATTATTAAGACAAGGATCTGGTTCTGACATTTACCATTTTGTTTCATACTTGATTATTATAAAATTAAAAAATACAAAAAATGATTTATATTCGATATTATCTGATATATTACCCTAACTTGACCCTGTTACAGTGATTTAGACTATCCAAATAGCCTACCTCTGCCTGGAGCTTGCTCTAATATGGATGTTTTTATGTAGTATTAAAGAGCATGTTCTAATATGTTTTTTATTATTACCCTCAAATATACACTAGAGTAGCACGGTTTGGCAAGATAGCACAATTAGTCTGAACACCGTGTTCAAGTTTTCCAGAGTTCCTCCTCCTTTACCTCAGCCAACACTGAGCGCGGTCCGCACTTCGCGAATAAGAAAAGAGTGCCAAAATCCTGCGTTTTAAAACACATGAATCTGAGGAAGATTTATTTGGACGTTATTAAAGAACATTTTAGAGCAAATTTTTAGTAATATATTTGTGAATGATGACCAATGTGTTCACTGCCACTAAAGAAAAGTGTCTAAAGCATTACAGTGCATTGCAGTAAATTACGCATCCTCTTACATATTTGTTGAGTGCAGTCCTTTAAATAGGGCGCTTTGTTCATTTGAAAATCTTAATCTGATTTGAGCTGAAAAAGCAGAAACGTCCAGAGAGAGAAAGAATAAAGAATTTTGTTCTATTTTAATGGACGCTTCGTTGTGTGTTACTCTGTGGAAATAGTTTTTTTTTTAAAGAGAGCACTCTCTATATAATATTTAAAAAAACTTTTTCGTTTTTTACTTCACACAATTGTATTGCTAAACTGTCCAATTTTACCTAATGTCTCAATTTATCCAACATTTCACAATGTAAGTTGAATGTGTTTAATTTTTTTGGACTGTATTGTGTAGATATACTTTCCTTTCTCTGGACACATGTTTTTTATTATTTTTTTCTTTTAGTCAGAGTCTTCTTCTTTATTCTAACAGGTGAAGGTGTGTTAGAATGTGTTAGGTATGTTGTTTTGGAATTTGTTTGGATCTTCTCGAAAAAAACGTCTCTCTAGAGAGTAACACACAAATAATATCCATTAAAATAGAACAAAAAAAATATTTTTTCTTTTAGCCAGTTAAGTCTGTTCTTTCTCATTCCAACAGGTAAAGGTGTGGTTCCAGAATCGGCGCACCAAGCAGAAAAAGGACCAGACGAAGGATTCGGACAAGCGCTCGTCCTCCGCCTCTGAGTCTTTGGCCACTTGTAACATTCTGCGGTTGTTGGAACAGGGTCGCCTGCTGTCCGTTCCTGCCCCTCCGCCCAACCCTCTGCTCGCTCCTCCCCACCCGGGTAACGGCTCTCTGCTGGGCAGCCCGTCCGTGGCCTCCTCGTCGCCCGGCCTCAGCAGCACCAGCAGCCCTCCGGGGGCGGTGACCGGCGGGGGCGGAGGTGGGGCTTTCGGCCTGTCTCTCTCTTCTCTCGGGGGCACGCCTCCCTCGCCTCGCCTGGGGGTTCCGCCGCCCTCACTGTTCTCCGTGCCCCTTCTGAGCGGAGCGCATCACGAACTGAGCGCCGGCTACGGCTGCGGCTCCTCCGCTTTCGAACCCTACATGCGGATAGAGAGAAAAGAGGGGGACCTGGGGGGCAAGAAAACGGTTTCCTAAAGCAGGAGTTCTCAACTCCAAACCTGGGGACGCACTGCACCTGCACTGTTTAAAATTTCCCCCAAATCATCTCACCTGCACTCCCAAACATAAATTAGGTGCCAAAAAAGGGGGTTCTTGGAATGACGCCTTGGAAGAGCCAGCTTGGTTCTTTAACAAATTTAAATTTAACGAAGGAACCACGAACCAGCAGGAACCTTTTATTATATTAAGGAGTAGATGTATTGGAAAACGTCTCTAATGTTTTATATGATCACCTCTACACTGAGGCCTATTTTCATCACCTGAAAATCCCAGATTTTTCTATTGGAATGTCCTGCTCTTCATATTTTTTCATATAAAACGTCTCTAATGTTTTATATGATCACCTCTACACTGAGGCCTATTTTCATCACCTGAAAATCCCAGATTTTTCTATTGGAATGTCCTGCTCTTTATATTTTTGATATATAGACAAAAATACACCAGTATAATAGGCAGATTCTAAACATGGTTACCCAAATACTCTCCCAAACTTAGTACAGTCATTTTTACTCAAAAAGTTATGCTAATACTATTATATCTCTTTACACAGGACTAACTACACTGTTTGTAATAAAATATGCAGGTGGCCAGTATTCTATAAACACTGATGATATATAATATATGCTCATAAAATCATATTGTGTCTCATGATGAAAACAATACAATATTAATAAATAAATCCATATTCAGCACTGTTTCTCTGTAAATATGAAAATTTAAGCCTTAAGGTACTTTTATCTCTTATATCTTTATTTTGAAGCTTGTGTTAAGATGATTCTCAGGTGAATCTGATCTACTCATTATGTACAAAATTGTTATCTTAAGTGCATGTTGTCATTAAAGCAAACATGGGACACACCACACCAACTTCTGAACTTCTGAAATGAATGTTAAAATATTACGTCTAGTTTAATGTCCAATTTTATGCAATTTACAAAATGGAAAATAGTCCAAAATAATAGCATTTTCACCGGTTCTATTTAATAATAACTAATAGCTTTAGATTTCACTTCTGACTCCCACTATACATGCTTATAAAATAAATGTGCCTAAAAAAGCTTAGTGATGCCATTACAGACCCATTTTGTTCCTATACTTAACAATGGATGCTTCTTGAAAAAACATTATTTATACACATGAAAAACCTTTCAGAACTTCACAACAAAGGTTATATACTAATTAATTAACCCAGCCAAGAACTGCATATGATACCCTTTTGAGATGATATTTTTGGTATTATTGATAATGGCCACAACTAGACCAGCAGCTCACAAAGAGTTTGAACGCTTATCAACCTGTTGAGAAATAATTGAAACTGTGCAGGGCAGTGAGTTTCCAAGACTGGGGTTGAGAACCGTTATCCTAAAGAGTTGCTCAGCTTATGGATCGGACCCCTCACTGGAACATGTCCTCCTTTACTCATCCTGGTGAGAGCGACCTGCTCTCCAGCTCAGCTCAGGAGGTGTTACGGAGCGAAGAGGGGCTCTCAGACTTATAATGAACAGAAACAGAATGAGAGAGTGCATCCACCTCTGATTTGGGATCCCTCGTCTGTGTCTTCAGACTGTGCTGGTGCTTTCCACCATGTTATGATGACAGGAAAAGAGCCTCTGCCTCTGCTTTGCAGGGTGAGGGTGCACTAAAGAGGTGCGTATGTCTGTGAAAACACAGGAGGACACCCTGTAATTAACCGCAACTGCATCCAGTACTTATAAGCGTTTTTGAATCTCTTCCATTTTTGAATTTCTTGTGTGTGTGTGGGTGTGTGTGTGTGTCGCAAAACAGCCTCAGGCTTAGTCTATGTGATTAAAGTAAAAAAAAATAAAGTTCAACATTGTTACTGTAATTGTGAAAGGCCAAAACTGCTTTACGGCAGATGTTGTATCCAAATGGGTGTTAAAAAAAAAGAAAAAGAAAAAAAGATGATCGAATGATTCATGTCAATATGTTTGATGAACTTTGTGGTATATGTTTTATGCTGCTCTTAACTAGAATTGTCATAATGGGGGAGTTTTTTGTCAATGTATATTTTGTGCATGTGAGAGTGTAAAAGACAGAGATAGAGAGTCACATTTTTACGAGTGCTTCTCTAAAAATATTATCCAACCAGCGCTATACTGTAGAATTATTGGTCCATATTTTCCTTCCCTTATAAGTACATTCCTCTAATTTATATACAATGCCAACTTACCTCCCGCACACTCTTAAAAATAAATGTGCTTTAACTCCTTCTTTAAACGATGCTGTAGAAGACCCACTTTGATTTTTATAAAGAACCTAACGTGAAATAATCTTTCACTTAATGTAAAAGATTTTTTATACCTAAACATATATATTTTATAATTTTTTTTCCATTAGTACAGATATGGAATCAAAATAGTTTTTTTACTGCATTACTCAAAGAACCATCTAAAGCACCTTTCTTTGTACGAGTGCTGTCTCGTTTCCACAGGACTTTTAAAACAAAAATCAAGAAACTCGGTTTGGTTAAAAATAAAATTTACACTCTGTCTAATCTGGAACTAAATACTAGATACTCTCTTTTTGAATGTTGTGGGTAGTGATTTGTTTCGATACAACATTACTGCCCACTTTCAGACACTGGCAAGGATACAAAACTACCTTTGAAGCTCAAAAATTACATTGGTGAATGTGAAATTTCACACAAATAATATATATAAAAATATATAATTTTTTTAAACAAAGTTGTTCCTATAAACCAGAAACTGATGGCAGGGAAAAGCTCTTTTTGAATATTCTTGCTTTATTCTCCAGTATTATCTATTTTAACAGTAGTGACTTTCTCAAGTGTAAGCTGCAGAATGCTTACCTTGAGGCTCATTATTAGCTAAACCTATTAGGAAAAGTAGAAAATGTTTTTGGAAGTAGTCCTGTATTGCTTTTGTAGGTTTTCAGAAAAGCAGTTTGACCCTTCGCCCACTTTGTCTTTAAAAGATTGTTTTTCCAGTTTTAAAAGTAAAATCTTCCTGCCCTTAATACAACCAGTGCAACTGGCTCAGCAATTCAGCTCTGTTGGCCCTGCTTTTAGGCTAATGCTTCTAGCTTAAAGAACTAGCTGGCTAACTGTTCCCAAATGTAGGCTTGAGGGGCTAATTAAGACACTTCTGAATGGCTAGCGGTCAGGCTACACTTTGTACTTTGTACACATAATGCAATGCATTATTTGACAGTTTTTTTTTTCATTTTGTGGTCTTATGCAGTGTTAACCTGCTTAATGAAGGTAATGAACAAAGCGGATGGAGGACATGGCAGCGCTTTTGTTTAATTAACAATCAGGCTCGTGTATCGAGATGCAGCGATTAGGTTTGTGGCCGTTCTGTTTCTGTTTGATGGTGTCTTTGCTTTCCCATGATTCAGTGCGGCTAAAGGCTCAATGATTAGCCTCATTAGCCTTTGGTGTGTTTGCTGCCCTGGCTACCCATCCTGTGCCGCTATGTTCTTTTGCATTTTCTCTCGTACTGACTGTGGAGCTGCTTCCTTCATTAAGAGTTTCTAAAGACATCATCTTCAGATGGTCTGAAAATATCTGGTTGCAAAAAAGATAAATACATTGAATAGTTTCAGTCAAAATCAAATTCTAACCTGCCTGTTACAGTTTTTAGAACAGATGAAAAACACCCTCTGTGCTTTGCAGTGTGTGAACATTACTTAATGAATGGACCTGCGGAAATGGTAAAATTAACATTTTTTTATATTCTGTTTAGTGACTATAGTTCCAAAGTGTTGCATATTGGCTAAATATTCACAATTGCTGGTAGAGTGAATTAACTTCAGGATGAGTCAACAAGAGGACCACTTGGTATTTGTTTGAAGCGTGGGCTACACACAGCCCTCTGTTCTTATTCATCAAGCACTTTATTTGCGTATAGGAACTTCCTGAAGTCTCTCCTTTCCTATCTGTGAAGATAGCCGTTTACACTGTGCAGTCGGAAAAAGTTGATGTTGCTCCATTTGTAGCTCCATTCAAAGGTGCCATAGAAAAATGCATGGTTGCAGTATTTATCATTGTTGCTGTTAAATGCTGCTTTGAGATCAGTGTAGTTTGTGGAGCTTATTAGGTTTCTTAGTAAACATAATTAGGAAGGCAAAGCAAATCAAATCAAAGCAAAGGTGAAGGTCTGACCCTGACCTGTGTGTATCTGTACTGGACTCACACCTTTAAATGGTGTAAACCCTTCAGGCCACAAGTTGTGTGTTGAGGTCTTTGAGAGAAAAACCTCTGACCCTGAAAAATGAGGTAAACCTATGGAGAATTCCATCCCATTGGCTTATTTGAGCTTTTGCACTCTTGTCACGGTTATTCAGAGTGAACGATATTGCATGTTCAGTTCTCAAGAGAAGCTCTGTTGAGTCCTTTTGTTGCTGTGCTGTTGTCATACACTGTGTTGCTTTCAATAAGCTGCATTTATAATTTACAGTCTTTTCTGTTAAATATTTACTATGGTGTTAAACAGGACAGGCATTACCTTTTCCCCTGATCTCTATTTTCCACATTTTCTTCACGATTTGGCTAAAAGAGGTTCTTATCGAATCTCCTGCTTTCAACATCATTTCGGGGCTGTTTTTTTCTGGTGTTTTTTTGCTTACCCCCCTGACAAAACTGCTTAGAGTGGATTAGAATGAATGTTTACTAAAAACAACTGTAAATCGCTTGACACAAAACGTTAATTCCCCCAATCAATTGTAATTAAAGCAGCAAATTAATTGTATTGTAACTGGTTTCCTGCAGTTGTGTAACCATGTGTTGCTTGTGTGTGTTAGAGAGAGAGAGAGAGAGAGAGAGAGAGAGAGAACATTATGCTCGATCACAATGTATCCAGAAAATCTGAGAAAGCAGCACAAAAGCTAGCAAAGTGTCTGAATTCCTGTGAGGTGGGGGGTCAGTGACACAATCAGAGAAGCAGAATGTGCTGATTGCGAATCCCCCCTCCTCAAAACAAACTCCCTCAACAACCCATTCTCATACAAAATTGAAACACCTAAGCATCCACTTACTCTTTCTTAAATCGTAAACATATTTCTACAATATGAGAGAGAACACACTGTGAAACATTACACTTTAACTGTCAGACACACTCTTAAAAATAAAGGTGATAAATGGAGGGTTTTTGGTTTCATAAAGAATCCGTCTGTAAAGCAGCACAGGGCTGGAAGAACCTTTATATCAGTAAAGGACCTTTTTTAATCCTCTAAAATACAGTATATCTCTTTTACAATAATGATTCTGTATCAAACCAAAATAATTTAAAACCCCTCTGTAGCACCATTACTTTAGGAGTGCAGAGTAAAAGGTAAAGGACAGGTTTATATATACAGTTCCACACTGGTGCGATTGTAACGTGAGCTTTTCTTTTTTTTTTTTTGTTCAATGAGATTGTGTAACCTTTTTTTTTGTTCTTGTTTTTACACACAGACAGAATTTGCGTGTAATTAAGCCATAAAGTTTTTTGGCAGTAAATCTCGTGTAACCATGTCAAGACATAACTGGCACCAGCTTCTCACAAATGAAGAAAAAAGTTAACATGAACTGTATGTAAATATACTGTATGAGTCTTTGCACAGTACTTTCATGTTGGTATCATGTGATCTTACAGTTGATGAAGGACGAAGGAAAGAATGAAAAAAAAAAAAACAGAAAAAAACTTTATAAATGCTTTACAATTCTTTGTCTTATTAACAATTTGCACTTATTTAAAAGAAAAACGTTTCTTTGTGTTTTCTGGTGAAAGAGCTGTTTTGATGCTCAGGCTATGAAAGCCAAGATATTGTAAAATATGTATATGTATTTTTATTCATATGCATATAAATATATGTCTATGTAATTAGCCCTTTTGTCTGTCTCCTTTTTTGACAATGGTGTGATTTGATTTTTGTTTTACTAAAAAAAGGCCACAATAATGAACTTGATTTGACAGCAAATTATATTGGCAGTATAAATACTAAAATTGATTTGACTGTAATTTATCATTAAAAAACAATATGAGAACAATACACCCTCAATGTGCAGAATAAATGTCACATATTTATACAAAACACCTGTACACAAATACATTTTGATGCTAGTATAAATAAATAAATATACGTACACACAAGTACATGTATATACACAAATACGTACAAATACGCAGTTAGTTATATAGTACCAGTCAAAGTTGGGACACACCATAAATGTTGTGGTGGTTTCTGATTATTTTAATATGTTCTGCATTGTAGATTAATACTAAAATCATCCAAACTATGAGGAAAAACATATGGAATTATTTAGTGAACAAAAAAAAGTGTTAAACAAACCAGATAATGTTTTATATTTTAGATTCATCAAAGTAACACCTCTTATTTAGATGCACATCCTGACATTTTCACATCCTGACATTTTCTCGGTTAGCTTTAAGTTAAGATCTATGTTAAACTTGTCTAGAGTTAATTTGTAGTTCATTTCAAGAGTTAATCACTTGAATTTCTTGCCCTCCTAAGGTGTTTGAGAGCATCAGTTGTAACGTTGTGAAGATGTAGAGTTAGTATACAGTGAATAGCTATATTTGAGTAACGTTATTATGGCAAGAACTACTCAACTAAGTAAAGAAAATATTACTTTAAGAAATGAAGGTTTGAAGTTTAAACTCATTCTCAAGTGCAGTTTCAAAGACGTTATGATTAAACTGGCTCTCATCAGGAACACCCTATACAAGAAAGATGAGAAGTTACCTCTCTTGCACAGCATTAGTTAATCAGAATTACCAACAGTTTTGGTTGTTTTAACACTTTACTTCATTATAAAAAGGAACTACATGATTTCTTTTGTTTTCCTTCTCAGTCTGTATGACTTCAGGATCAATTTACAATGTAGGAAAAAAAAAATTAAATAAAAACATTGAATGAGAAGGTGTGTCCAGACTGGTACTGTATATGTTAGTATACATATTATATCGATAGATGTATGCCATCACTGTCATGCAAAACCCTTTTATATGTATTTTTGTAATCTTTTCTTTACATTGTATTTTTTGATGCCATTTTCCTATGTCAGCAAGGTGACGAAGATATGTATAAACTATTAATGTAACACGTAATTCCAAACTCACTTGAATGGCAGTGTGTATACATTTATTGAAACTCTTTATTAAAACTATAAGGATGGTTTTTGGTTCTATATGATTCTGTTGTATTTGACTGTACAATAAAAAACAGTTTTCAGTTCTATCCAGTACCTATTCTGTTGAGAGCAGTCAAAAGTCTACGTAGAAAAAAAGTCTATTGGCTTCGTGAAGAATACACAACACATGTATTGCCTTATTTCTCTGCTTGGCTGGGATCAAAACTTGTGGGAAAAGTATTCATTCCTGCATTCCCTCCATTATTGCTCAGTCTTCACTTGCCTTACCAATCCTCTGAGCATTTATGTTCACAGCCATCTTCTCCTGTCTATCGTCAAGTCTGTGAAAACACCAAATCCTTTTACGTCTCGCAAAAGAAAGCGGCCCGGGGTTATTTTGCAGGAAAGGCTGCCCAAACGGCCACAATATGTTTAACCACATGGTTTGGTGCCCTCCTTCCTCTCGGAGCTGCACTCTCTTTCTGAGGCTTGCTGGGACAATCAACTCCAGGGTGCCAATTAAAATGATTGGCGTCTTTTCTTGGAGGGAGTGGACGGCTGGGGAGAGGGAGTGCTAAATGGGTGGCCTGTTGGTTTGTGTGTGGGGCGGATGAGGACAGGGGTGCAGGACTCAAGTAATGGCGACAGCTGGAGAACAACGAGGGCAACACCTCTCCCTATTGGGGAGATTCTTGCCAAAGTGTGTTGGGAGCCAGAACACAGATGGGGCAAAATGTGAGAGAGAAAATGTTGGAATTATTTTATACTTTGCTACTAAGTGACTGGGATAGGAAGCTACTACTTACATAGTGGGATGTGGGACATAGTTCTGCATAGAGGTTTCAGTTTTTGATCTTTTAGTTTTCACCCTGAAATGCAAAAGTTTATAGCCTTCATTTATATATGTTTCTTGAAGAAAGGCCACACTTTATTTGGAATGTGGTAAAAGGATAAACACACTATTTAATAACTAACTCTATTAAAGCAACACCATTTAATGAACGACTGCAGTGCGCTTCATTTTCTCTTTTGACTTGTTTGGGGTGAAGTAATCTGGGGAAGTCCTGTTGTGCTGCTGCTGGCCCCTACGCCTTTTGCCACGCATCACTGTACTGCAACTTCCCTCTCCCACTCTTCCCTCCCTCTCCCACTCCCTTTTCCTCTCTCTCTCTCTCTCCCTCTCTCTCTAGCTTCTTCTCTTTTCTTCATCCATCCGCTCTCTCTGGCTGGACCCTGTTCAGTGACCCTGCAGGAGGCCTCTTCACTAATTAGGGTCGCTAATTGGGGGGGTGACGGGGCCGGGTCCCCCCTCAACACCTGCACGAGTCATGTGACCCACTGTGAGGTGCGCAGGGCCATGGGTCATCCAGCGGGGGGGCTGGGTTTGGGAGGGGGGGTGGTTAGGGGTCTAAATCAGCTGGGTGTGTACAGGATTAGCGAGGGACAGAACAAGAAGGAAGGCATGGAGGGTTGGGCGAGTAAGAGGTGGGCTGGGTTCAAATTTGGCCCCCTCAGGGGTTAATTGCAGGCTGACCCCTGCGGCTGATCGGCTCAGCAGAGCCCCCTAGCTTGAGCCTGCTTTTCTCAGCTCGGGCGCGATGAAGTCGGCTTGTTTTGACATGCTTCACACAAGCGGCTGACTCCGCCATTAGGAAACTTAAGGCATTCCTGAGACAGGGTTGGAAGGCCCACGTAGAACACCATGAGGACAAATGTTACTGTATATGTTTAGCATATAGGTTTTAGCTTCCTTAATGTTTTTAGTGGTTCTAGTATTAAACTTTAAAAAAGTTTCTCACACTCGTCCCATTTGAAAGATCCTTTAAAATAGTAACATTCCTAGAAAGTGACAAAAAATACTTGAAAAGTACTTGAAAACTTTAAAGAAGCAAATACAAAAATCTTTAATTGTGCAGAAGATTCACTGAAACACACAAAGAAACATTTAACCTCTTTAACCCTAAAAGCTTGCAGTCACCCCTTACTTCAATTCCATGCTCACAAATGACACAAGTTTCTTAGCATTTACTAAAACAATAAGGTTAGGATGAATGAGTTCAAGTTCATAGATCTATATGAAGTAAAACATTTGGTCAAAAGTGGGAAAAGTTTCTATTGCTGTAAAAATAGCTAAGTGAGAAAAAGCTGACCAAAATAAATTATTTTTTTCATATTTAATGCTAAATTGTTTTTATTTCCATTTTTTCCATTTTTAAAATAATTTAAGGATCAGTCCTTAGACACACTCCCTTTTTAGTATTAGCAATCCTATTTAAATCCTACACTTAAAACTGAACTCATAGACTGTAATAATACATTTGCTTCCAGATCTTGCTGGCATTTAATTAACTCAGCTTTCTTTAAAATGGATGTACAAACCATAGCCCTGACAAGCTAATTATGATGATACTTTGGTAAAGTACATTAAACTTTAACAAAATTGTGAAAACACTGTTTAATTGTTGTTTCTTTATGCATTATGAAGAGCCGTTCACCATTTGCCAACTTAACTATTGTCAATATCTGACCAGGTTTGCCTTGTGACACATTATAACACATTTTCTGTATAGCATAACTGATGTGCCCCAGTTATACTCAGGTTATCTTTGTCTGATATTAACAGAAATTTGTTAGTCTGAAAACTATTTTATTGCAGAAGAACATGTTAGTAAAATTAACATTTTGAGCTCATATTTGTACTTAAACAGGCTAAAATGAGCAGGAGGAGGGGTAAAATGAGGCCGCTATCAGACGCCCCACTTCACGCTCCCTCTATTGAAGCACGTTTACACAGCGGAATTAGGCGTAGGTGAGGTAAATGTGCTTGGTTAGTTTAAGGGGAAAGGTGCAGACAAAGCTGGGATCTATACTTCCTTTCTCTGCACTCATCAGCCTTGGGCTTTCAGAAAAGAAAAATAAGGAAGTGTGAGATGAGGACAAGAGAGAGATCGTTCTATAGAGGAAATTCACAGCTGTTCTTTCAACAGCAGCACTGAAAACAAGACTAAAGAGGGAATCAAAGACAAACACAAGACAAAGGGGAATTCTTTCCATAGTTCTGTAGCAGTGTACTTCAGCTGCCCTTTGTCAAAACAATACTTTAAAAATAAGGTGAAACTCAGCAACCAATTAGATACATTTATTTAATTATTAAACATTCTTTTGCACGGGTCTAAGATGGTTATTAGAAATACCAAAAGATGGGCATAATCACTCGTGTCTGCATCATATTGGTGCAGTTTGTATCTCAGTTCCTGAATAAACCTAATTTTCAATCCTTTTTTATCTATTAGAATCAAACAGGTCATGTTTGTCGACTTTAAGGCTTATATAAATGAACCTTTTTCTCACAGGCTGTCCTGCATTGAGCTTTATTTTAGTAATGCACTACCACTGCACTACCACTGTGATCCAAGCACTGCTGGGTCATATTCCAGATCAAGCTGCTTCAATCAGCAGCACTCTGGCAACTTTGGCTGGGTAGATGGTGCACATCTTGCCTAATGTGATGTTAGTCAGCACAGGCATCTGTTAGCTGTTGTAGCAGAGCTGGGTTGCTGTGCTTTCCTTCTAGTGCTCTGGCTATCCAGTGGTGCTGCATCAGCTGCATCAACAGTTGGAAAAGAGGCGAAGTCTGAAATTACGTGTATCAGAGGAGACATGTGTTAGTGTTGGGGGCATAGTAAGGGGATTGGGGAAGCCATAATGAGGGGGTGGGGTAAATGACTGTCTAAATAAGACCGAACAAGTGAGGCTAAACAACTGTAGATGAAATAGGTGGAGATGTAATTTCATTCTTTTTGTAACATCAAAAATGTAATAAATGTATTTTTTCTAATAGATTGGCATGTTTGGAAGCTTTTACAACATCTACATGCTACATTGGTTTTCTTCAAAAATATGATTTGCCATGATATGGACACATTAATGTCTTGTTTTATTTTCCACGGTTGTTGTAATACTAATTAGTTATGAACAGTCCAAATTAGATCATTTGTATGTGGGTCTAAGTTGTACAAAAAGAATATGATTAATTGAATCTTTCTAAAGCTTTCTTTTCAAAATGGCATTAATAGTACAGTAATTAATTTAGTTATTTAATTTACAGTAATTGATGTTTTGTGACCCTGGAAACACATACACAACAAGAAAACTAAATGCTGCAGGAATAAAAGAAAATTGTAACCATCTTGCTGATTATAAAAGCACAAGTGATTAGATTCAGTTTCAGGGCTGCTAGCATTGGAAAAAGCTCTCTTGGGGCTCAAGGAAGGAATCTAATGCAGTAAAAGTAAAAGCAGTGACAACTGAGAAAAGCTGTGATACGTTCAGCATTGACGAGCTTCTTTAGTCTAGTATTGCAGCTTTTATAACTGTGGATATCGACAGGATTGCTATTTAGACTAAGCATTGAGGTCAATACATTCTCCCTGTGTTTTCATCTATCAGGCGATCTGTGATGGTGTCCATGATAGAGTCCATGAATGTGGCAAAAGATTTTTATGTTTTTATTTCATGTTTTTGAAATGTTGAAATGAAGGACACTAATTTGGTTCGATGCTTAAATTCCTCAGTGTGATCTCTGCATGTATTTAACAAATCATGTTTTTATCTTATTTTAACTTTCCAGTCATGATCCTTTAACACAGCTATAATGAACGCACGCACATTCAAGCTGCATGAAGATAAAGATGAAAAAAGATTTTATGAAAAAGAATTTTATAAAAGTTAAGACTGCATATTGTGGCAGCGGCCTGTCCCTTTTGGGAGTGTAGAAACGTTGATGTGATAAATTGAATGATGTGTGCAGCCTCACCTTTTCTCTATGAGAACTGAGCCTCCTTATTGCCTGACCTATTGACCCCAATTTTCACATCTAGTTCCATTCCCCCACCCAAGGACAACTTGCTTCTTTATCTCTTTTGCTTTTTTTTCCTACCCATGTACTGGGACTCCCACACACTAACTGTGAATGTGTTTTGTTTCTGCTCATCTCTGTTCAGAATCAATTAACCTCTGTGTCCCTGTGGACTCCGCCGTTTCTTCCAGTCAGGCACAATGCTGTGCACTACTGGACTCGTGGCATGCAGCAAGGGCCGCGTGAAAAATATCAACTCAGATTTTGTCACCTTGT
The DNA here is from genome assembly GCF_023375975.1 of Astyanax mexicanus. NCBI lineage: Eukaryota > Metazoa > Chordata > Actinopteri > Characiformes > Acestrorhamphidae > Astyanax > Astyanax mexicanus. The sequence continues at coordinate 14,548,497 of NC_064415.1, read as the reverse complement.
GTGGCATTCTGTGGGCTGGTCTGGGTGAGGGCCATGGTGACTTTGTAGCTTGTACCTAGTGTGGATTTGATTCTGTTAGCAAACAGTAAAGTATAAACAGGGTTTATATTCATAGAAAGGCTTCATTTTCAAGGACACACACGCACACTCTGGCTGTCGGTGGCTGGCTGCCTTCAGTAGCGAAACTCAACTGAAAGTTTGAGCCTTCAAAGCAGAGCAAGTGGAATGCTTTATGCTGTGCATCTCAATTTGACCCACCTACTGCATTTATTTAGCCATCCCTCTATGCATCTATGTGATCCTTTTGTACATCCATCCACCCACTTGGACATCCATCTGTGATGTGTAAGGTTTTATTTATATAAAATCTTTAAGCTTCAAAAGATTCAGAAATTAAAGTGAATCTGCACTGCTTTATTAAACCATGAGACCTTTTAATTGTGGTAAAATGGGTAAATGGCAGGGCCAGTGTTAATTAATGTGGCAGTGAGATTTTACGTCTTTACATCTGAAGGACATCTGTAAATGCTCCAGTGTCGGCTTTTAATTTGTCTGTGAAAGCAATGAGTGTTGATGCCAAGAGGGTTAGCCTGCGGGATTCAATAAAAACGTAAGGCACATTAAGAAACAAAAGAACACACACTCTCAATCAATTCATCATAACCTTTAACCTCTATTTGCCGAAGTAAACACATAATCAATGACGTCATTACCTTCTTTTCTTGGGTTTACAAATACATACAAACACATGCTTCATTCAGATGCTTAATTTCTGTCTAATTACCCTAATTGCCGGTAAGTGGTTACAGCAATCTTTGTTGGAACATGGTGGCGAAATGTGAAATGTCAGCTCTTTAAGCTTTTTTTATTTCAGGCTAATTGCCACACATTAATGAGTAGGCTGTGTGTAGGTGTGATAAATAATGGCTAAACACTCCAACTTCCTCCTCCCCAGCAGTCCCTTAGCAGAGGGGTCACAACCTGCAGCCTCATTACC